>NW_007246490.1:30007-46438 GCF_000164805.1 Carlito syrichta
TATATATATATATATATATATATATATATATATATATATACACACACACACACACAGTATAAGTAATGCTTAGTATTTTCACTGCAACTTTTTCACCATGAAAATATCAAAGTAGATCTTTAAGAAATTTAGATTTTTGATATGCTATTTAATATACTTAGCATTCTATTTATTTTAATGTAAACAAATCACTATCAAATATGCTCTTTTCTTACCAGTTTTAAACATAATATTCATTAAATGTACACATAAGTTCTGCCATTCATCCACTACTTTAAATAAGTGATAAAATTTAAATGACTACAATGGTCAAGAATGATATATTATAAATTTATATAAGATTTGATTTAAATGTTAGCCCTTCATATCATCTCGTACAAAGCTTTAATTTTCCTATTTTTAGTGAAATTCCCAAAGGAGCTTTCAGAAGGTACAAGATAAGTAGGTTTCAAGAAACCATTGAATACTTCTATAGGAAGTAAAGAAGAACTTAAATGATAACAAAACTCTTATTTCCTGGTATGATAATTATCTAAAAACATCTTTCACCTCCAAATTGTGTCAGAGTAGACTTACCCAGTATTTAAGTAGAAGTCTTCTTTGTGTATAGCCAGACAGATAACTTCATTGATATTAATGGTGCCATTAGGTGTGGTAGACTTATCATTTTCATAGTAGCTCAGGAAGCCTCCTTCCAAAACACACCACTTTTTATTTGTCTCTAAGAATTTAAGGCAAAACATATAAGTTGAGTTATATTAAAAAGTTTAATTTTTTAAAAAAATATATGGTTTTAAATAAAGCCTGGGTGTAAATAAATACATTTATTAATTTCCTGTTTCACGTAAAGTGTATATTATTGCTGTATGGGAGATAAAGTTGTCACCCTCTCTGCTCTCAAAAAAATTTTCAATCTAGTAGCAAGGAATGTACAAGACAAAAATGGCTATGACACTGATGACCAGAGAAGCAGGCAGAGCCATAAAGAGTCTGCTGCAAAACAGCTCTGACACTGCAAAGACTAATGTCTGTGCAGGATATTAGGAGGAAAAAAATGTAGCAGCTGATGGTAGGAAGGTATGTAAAGGAAGAAATGGTCAGAGCCTGTAGTTCCCTTAATGCCTTGTTTAGAGGATTTAAAATTCATCTTATGTAGGGGTCAGCACACTACAGCCTGCAGGCCAAATCAGACCATCACCTAAAATATGCTTTAGCTCTATAGACATTAATGCCTATAGATTAGATAATTTCCTAAATTTGATCACTGTATTGTGGTTATTGTAGGGCATTATTTATAAATGCTCTTCTTTTTAAGAAATACATACTGAAGTACTAAGGGCAAAGAGGCTTCTGTAACTTACTTTTAAGTGATTCTGAAAAACAAATGTACATATAAAGAGAGATTATGAGAGAAACAGGTAAAAATACATGCATGTGTATATAGATGATATACATTCATATGTGAGTATATATTCAAATACACAGAAAGAATGAGGGTAAAGTAAATGTAAAGTGTTAATAATTGAGCTACCCGGGTAAAAGGCATACAGGAATTCTTTGTATTATTCTTGCAACATTTTTGTAAGTCTTAAGTCAAAATAATTAAAAATAAAAAGTTTAAAATATATACACTAAACTGCTTTTTAAATGTCCCTTTATCATAATATTAGGCTCTTTTTTTTTCGAGTTGGAATCTCACTCTGTCACCCAGACTAGAGTGCCGTGGCTGCTCCCGGCCACCACAGCCTCAACCTGCTGGGCTCCAGTGAACCTTCCGCCTCAGCCTTCCAAGTAGCTGGAACTACAGGCGCATGCTACCATGCCCGGCTAATTTTTTGATTTATTGTAGAGATGAGGTCTCGCCAAGTTGCCCAGGTGGCTCTCAAACCCATGGGCTCAGGCAATCCTCTCACCTCAGCCTCCCAAAGTGCTGGGATTACAGGCTGAACCACCGAGCCCGGTTACATTAGGCTCTTATATAGGGATGTGGGTGAGAAGTAAAAGAAAAAAAAAAAAAGACAATGCATTTAGCTTCAAAAAACCATCACTAAAAGAAACTACTCAATAGGTAGATGCCTTGAGAGCTATAGAACCATTATATTCTGAAAAACAAATGACAAATGAAAAGTGCAAGCACAACTGGCAGAAGTAAAGAGTACAAACAAATCCTTTATGGGTCCTGGAAAAGAAAGCTAAGAGACCCAAGCAATTCCTAGTGGAAGGTGATACATTATTCCAGGGCCCACAAATCCAGTTAAATGAAAATAAAAGGTCATAATTTTAAAACACACATTCACGTTTACAGATTTCTAAAATGTAAGAAAAGGCAAACTCAAACTACTAATCAAAAGAAGCCATGAAATAATTTCCAGACAACGCACTCAGATGACTAGAATAATATTTATAAGATAATAAAGCCCCCCCCCCAAAAAAGGCAAAAATATTCAATACCTAGATAATCATTGGCACAGATCAGGAATTCTACCCCTGTTCTCAGTCAGCTTGTGATCTCATGAAAGGGGAAATGCATTTGGAATGACAAGCATCAGGTCGTCCCTTTAGCGGACTAGAAGCATTCAAGGAGGTTAGCCACCCTCAGACAGGAGTGATAAGAAAAAAATTGGGAGGGCCAAAAAAATCCTTTAAAATAGTCCTTTATGATTGAGGAGGCATGTTTCTAAAGTGGCAAAAACTGCATTCGGGGCTACAGTCATCCCATGACTCTGTGAAAGAACAGTGTGAGAAAAGTCACAGAAAGGTGAAATTCCAGAAACCCTATCTGGCTGGAGAATTCTGACTGCAGCCAGTTGGAAAGGGGGAGGTGGGACCACAGGTTCACGACAGAGGCCAGGCCCCAAATGTCTTACATGACAGGTGTTCTGAAGTTTGTGCCTCTCTCAGTAGACAAGTGGGAGCCATTCGAAGGTCTTAAACAAACAGTGCCAAATGAATGATGCATAAAATAAATGGGAATGCAGAATTTAATTATGTAAATTCTAATGGGAAACAAATGACAGAGCTCTTTAAAAAGGTTCATACAAACTCATATTAACTTAAAATGATGGGCTTGAGGAGATTTAGTTCTGTAGCATTATCATTTCTATAACCATTTCTTAGCTTTGTTTTTATAAGTGAAATAAGCCAGAGGTCAGACAAGCCAGATGCAGCTATTACCTTTGAGGACTTATAACAACAAAGCTGTGATAGGAAGTCGTGATTGATTTGGGAAAAAATAAAACACTTTAGCAAGATTAGGTTAGATGATATTGGTCTGCTTAGGCCAATGTAGTCGTGCACTCCTGAATTTGACTTTGAGAAATGTCAGCATCCTCCATGAAACCCCCTTTGCTGCAGCAGTCTTACTGTCACTAGAATATATTCATTGAAACAAAATTGGGGCCACAGAATGGGTAATGCTCAGGACTCTGCTGTTTGATAGACAAGAACTTGTGTGTAAGGTAGAAGTGAAGTGTGTATACTGGCCAGAGGGGCCATTCATTCTTTCTATTTATTTAATTTTCATGTTTACAGCAGTGAAGAAAAACATTACTATGAGATTTACCCAAGCACAGGTAAAGAACTCCAGAGGCAATGGATGTGAACGCTAGGATAGAATGATATGGACAATGTAGTTGGGTGCCTTGGTTGTCAGCAACAACCCATAGGACAACCTAGCTAAACTCAAAAGCTAACTAGAAGCCAGGGGTAGTTGTGCATACACATAAGCCCTTCACTGCTCCTCCTCGTCCTCCTCCTCATCCTCTCATATTTATGTGCCATGCACTATTCCACACATTTTACATGCATTAACTCACTGAATTCTCACAACAATCCTATTATGTCAGTTCTATTATTATATCTCTTCCTTGTATCCTTTTTACAGGCACATGACAGTTGAATGACCTTCCCAAGGTCACACAAGTACTTAGCATCAAAGCTGGGCGGAGAAACCCAGGCAGCTGGATTCTGGAAGCTACCCTCTTAACAACACATAATGCCTCTGTGTACCTGTTATAAACTTGAACTATAAGTGTCCATGTAAAAAAGTATTAGGGTAGAGAAGAAGTCCTATCTTCTAAACACATAAATACAATAAATTTGAGGTAGTTAGGCAAAATGATTATTTTTGAAACCATAAAGTTGTTTCCTGATGAAGAATTTCCTAAATTGACAGTATTCAGCAACCACTGAAAATAATAATACACATTCAGAATCCTTTCCATTGAAAATAAATGTGTTTTAGCCTTGGAAAAACATTTTTAAGCTATACAACTTAGGCTTTCATAGAACAAATGATCTTCAACATTCCTCAATATTAATAATATGAAATTAAATATAAATAGACACAAATAGAATATTTAGTAAACCGTATCAACCACTTTCTTTTTAATACTCAAACCATGTATAAACAAATCAAGGTAAGATACCAAAGGAAAAAAAACATGGTTGGGTGAAAAAAGGGAAGCAAAACCAGGACGCTATTATTCAGCTCTGTACTGAGGTTTAACAAGAGCTATCAATCTTTCTTTTCATGAACACTAAATTGAAAAGGAAAAAAAGAAAAAGAAAAATACAGATCAGTCTTCATAACCAGAGGCTAAAAAAACTGCAAATCTTAAAAACCCAAACTGACAATTTGAAGCCTCTCTAACTCTGAAGGGCTGTATGCATTTTATTTGCAGACTTTTGTCTTCGTTTTTAATCATTTTGCTCTATGGCTGTCCTGACAAGTACTGATGGAGTGGTATCGTCCAGGTGCTTGCCTTTCAGAGGCAAAGGTAACAACCACACTTTAATCTCCAACTCTTTACAAATAATTCATTTTTTTCCATAAATCTGGGGCTCAATCGCAGTAAATGCTACCACAGAATCTTGACAGGGGGAAAAAAAACAAACCCAGACGTTTTCTTGCTAGTTCAACTCTTTCTTTTTCCTTTTAAAATAGGTTTTTAGTATTAGTATTAGTATTACACAGAATATGCTCTGTGCCAGTAATTTTATCTTTTTATACCCAGGTCAAAAACATAGTATTAACAGGCGACTCACATGTTTGCATTGGTGGTAACTTGCCTAAAGAAATGGTCATTCGTTTAACAAATATTTATCAGATGTTAACACAGTTTCAGACATCAAAGATTTGATAATCCTGAACAAGCCAGAAAATGCTGTTGTCTCATTGAG
The DNA here is from genome assembly GCF_000164805.1 of Carlito syrichta. Lineage (NCBI taxonomy): Eukaryota > Metazoa > Chordata > Mammalia > Primates > Tarsiidae > Carlito > Carlito syrichta. Next base: position 35,189 of record NW_007246490.1, read on the forward strand.
CCTTCACTCCAGAGGGAGAGAGAAACAAAGCAATGGAAAAGGCATCATCTCCATGTGATCAGTGCTGTAATAGACATATACAGCATCCACTGAAAGAGAAGGGCCAGCAATGGGCTCATCCCTTACAGGCTACCAGAGGGGCCTCTCTGACTAGGTGCAATGAATTGATTCCTGAAAGACAGGAAAAAGCCAGACGGGTAAGTGCCCTCCTCGCAAAGGAAACAGCAACTCCAAAGGTCCCAAACAGGCAGGGAAAGATGTGGCATGTTCCAGGAACAGAGAGGAAATCAGTGCAGGGTGGCATGTGAGTGTGGAGAGGAATGATGGGAGATGAAGGAAGGGAGGCAGGAGAAGGTATTTCAGGTCACGACAAAGAATAGGGCTATATTCTGGAATGGGAAATTCATAAATGTAATTGATCAATGTAATTACATGATCCAATATCCTCTGATTTCCTTTTTTTTTTTTTTGCTTGTTCTTTAAAAATGAGGTTTTGTTATATTGGCTGGATTCAAACTTCTGGACTCAAGTGATCCTCTTATCTCAGCCTCCTGAGTAGCTGAGTGATTTCCATTTTTAAAGATCTGCAATCCTCTTTTTTTTGGAGGAAGTTTTGGTGGGAAGATATAGGAAGACAAATAAGGAGGGTACTGCAGCAGAGGCAGCACATGATGGTGTCTGGAGTCAGAGGAGCCCAATGGAGATGAAGAGTAGCCAGTCACTTCAAGATCTATTTTGAATTTGAGGTGATAGAACGTTCTTATAAATTGGATGGAAGAATTAAAGACAATCAAAGACTGTCCTTCCAGGAGATTATTTTCAAACAAAATCATTGCTGTTGTGCCGCAGAGACAAAATACAAAAGCTCACTTTCATATAATTTAAAAAGGATTGTTTGAAAGTGGAAAAATATCAATAATTAAATGACATATATATATATATAGGGACTGCATACATATCTTTAAAAAATATTAACCAAAAAAAATCCATAATTAATAACTTATAAAAGATAAAAGGAAAGAATAATTTAATTACAGCTACTTATAATATCAATGCAGTACTCGAGTGATTTTTAGAAAAACAATACATTTTAAGGAAATATTAGAGAAAACTGGTAAGTTTATGAATATTATAACCACAATTGTCAACAAATAAATTAACATTTGTTTTTAGCATGCAGAATGCCTATAATATACTGAAAAGCTTTAGGAAGAAAATATTGTATTTCAATCTCTATTTGATCTTTATAAAAATCAAGTGGTTTGAGGAGTGAGTCTATGATCTCCTAGTAATTAGAAGAAACATTCTAGAGAGCTTATAAACTTATTCACAAGTACATTAATTGTTGTATTCAGTCATTTTAACAAGTGATACATTCAATTCACAGGTTTTCCAGGTACTTATATATTCTTCTGATCAGTTATCTTTTGACTACATAAGGATTAAAGACTGATAGAGCAATAGAAGAGGGAAAATTATGTAACATTTGACATTTGTTTTATTGGTTAAAGGAAGACAAAAACCGATTGTTGAAGGGGGGAAAAACATCTATATTCAAAGGATAAAAATTTTCTGCCATTCTACTGTCACCTGGCTGTCACATTTTGCCCAAGGCCAAAGTGTTACAATAACAAGGATAACATAAATCAGTTATAAAATTCTGTTTCAGGCTGAGCTTCATTTTTTATGTGAAAATCAGCATAACAACCACTGTCTTGCAGACTTTTATGAAAATTACAATGAATATATGGAAAGTTCGTAAAACAATACCTTACACATAGTCCATGCTCACTAGAGATCAGCTATTCCTATCTGGAAAGTCTAATAATGGATAGTTAATCCCAATACAGTTTTGCTTTGGGATATATATAAAACATTTTAAAGAAAGCATTTATACTGAAATTAAAACTTCAAATGTACAAGTACCAGGATTAACACTCCAAAGTGAGTTTGTCATCCTATTTTTCCTTTCATGAAACAATACAGCTGAATTATACCACCTAGAGAACTAATGCCAGGCTCCTGAGCTGATCAACACCCATTAATTGGCCTGTCGAGCAACTGACCTGTAAAGAGAGATCTTATGTATGCTCTCTTTGTCCCAGTAAGAGAGATCTCATTATATTTTGCTGCCTCAATTTCTTGAATTAGTTTGAACGTCTATGACATGAGCATGAGGCCTCTGTCTTATTCATTTTTATACTCCCAATACCTAGCACCGGGCAGACACAAGGAGTTGGATAAATGAATGAATCAATGTCCATTGTGACTCTGCTCAGATAATTCCCCACACCTAGAATATGCTGTTAAATCAAATCAATCCCCCTTATTATTATGAAACCAAGCTTGAGTTTTATTTCACTTAAACACAAGCATACAACCTTCTCATCAAAACAAACTGAACTACTTGATATCACTTAGCACTTTAATTGAATAGTTCTTCCTATGTGTTCCCATTTATCTGTGTCTTCTCACCAGTGGGTGTGTCCATCCCTAAGAGAAGAGACTGAGTTGCACCATTTTTTGAAATAACCCTTAAAACCTGAAGCAGAACCAGTTGGCCCCAGGGTAGACATCAGTGAATTCTGTTGAGAATTCACTCCGCATTCCAACCCCGTGGTAAATCCCTGCTGCAGTGCATAAAATCATATCTGTGCCTAGAAGCATTTATAAATCCTCAAAAATATCTCTCTACCGCAAGATCAAATCTAACATCTTAGGGGGAAAAAAAATCAAAATTTAAACCTAATTGTTTCAATAATGGAAGAAAGTTTTATCAGATAACAGTAGCGGAAAAGATACCTTCGAGCAGCTTTTTGTCTGAAGAGAGTTTAGAAGCAGCGGAAGGTGCTTGATACAAAAAGTCACAGAGGAATGTGGACTGGGAAGACTCTTGACTTAATCCACCCTCGGAATGAGTGTCATGTTGAGGGAAATCTAAAAAAATTAAAGAAATAAAACACTTGAAATGCAAACAGTTTTCCCTTTGCTTATAAATATGTACATGAGTTCTGAGCTAGAGGAAAAATGACTTCAAATGTACCACAAAACAGAGATATTCATTTAACTTTGCATAAAATTTACAAATAAGCACTTAAGTCATGTTTATTATTCATATATGAAAATCGGATTTAATTTTGGTGGAAATGATTATGTAGGATTAACTATTTTATTCTTCCATTTATAAAGATCAAATAAATAGAAAAGGTTTATCTCCTAAACTCTTTTCTTACAAGGATATAAAAAATAGTCATAAGCATCTCCCATCTTTTTGTTAAATACCTTTTTCTTCATTATGACAGTTTTTCTTATTGGAGGGAAGAAAAACAGATTTATGCTTCAGTCCATTTAAAGATACAGTAGAAGACAGCAGGTTAATGCAGAAATGGTGACGAACCTGAGAATTTGTTATGGTAGAGAAACTCCATTTGAAGACTCTGCCCAGCTTTCTTGGCCAGTAGATAGGGGGTGCTATGCACAGGGTCTCCGGTTGCACACATGACATCTGCTCCACTGAACAGTAAAGTCATTGTTTCTAGAACATCCGGTTTCACTACAGCAGCACACAGAGCCTGGCCATTAAAAGATAACAGACCTTTTAAGGGGAGAAAAGAAGGTTCTAGCTATTAAAATGAGTGAAAATCTGACAATTAATTTATGAGATTAAGTTTGTATTCCTTTTATCCTCAATTAGGTAATAGGCACAAAAGACCTGCCTTGTGTGAATTTAAATTACAACCCAAGATATTCAAGTCGCAATTCAATGTTTTGTTGCTGTAATGTCCCTTTCAAACCTAATCCATCATATTTTCTTGGAAGACATTTTGATGCTTACATACTATGATAATGGATGATGCTCAAAAAATTCAAAACATTTCAAGTTCAAAACATCAGTAATAATGAAATATCCATTAAATGTTTTATTATCTGAATGCTAATATATTTTTTCCAATCTAATTAAGAGTTGCAGAATATTACCATTGTGCTGTGGGAATTTGAAAGATGAGTGCAAAGAAAATGTATAATCTTTCCTTTTGGGGGTCAGAAATGAAGGCAGTAGTAAGAGTAAGTCAGAGGCAATACAACAATATTATTGTTTGGCATGATGGCCCACGTCTGTAATCTCAGCATTTTGGGAAGCACAGGCAAGCAGATTGCTTGAGCCTGGGAGTTTGAGACCAGCTTGGATAACATAGCGAATCCCTGTCCATACAAAAAATAAAAATAAAAATAAAATAGGCAGTTTCTCTTGCCCATTTCAGCTTTGGCATGTCTTCCTTTCTTTCTTCTAATCTTTCTCTGATAAACTTTTTTGTTTTAAAACTTAAAAAATAAAAACAAAAGATAAAAATGTTAGCCAGACATGTGCCTGTATTCCCAGCTACTTTGCAGGCTGAGATGGAAGAACTGTTTGAGCACAGGAAGTCAGGGCTGCCTTGAGCCATGATTGTTGTGATCATGCCACTGCACTTCAGTTTGGGCCACAGAGACTCCAACTCAAAAATAAAATAAAACAATAATATCGGCTTATGTTCTACATCGTTCTTGCATAAACAATAGGAATGCTGGAATCTGACTTTATTTTTTGCCTTGAAGTAATAAGCTGACTTTATATCTCTTCTCATCCTTTTCTTCCAACATTAAATCAGTCCTCAGACTTCACTTTATTGGCTTTCCATTTGCTTCCAAACCCTCAGACTGTGGCACCCTGAGTTAGTGAGAATCTTCAGTTATGAAGAAAAACATTATTCCCTCTTAGTGATGAATCTTTAAGTGAAACAATGAGAAAAACCACTGACACAATCTCATAAAAGAGAATAAAATTTAACAACTTTTTTTATCAACTAGTATAAAATATTTTATTATTTATCAAGAATCTTGGCACATGATTAAAAAGACATTAACATCATGTCTATTGTTATGTTCTGTTGAATACCTTATTTAATTCTTCTTTGGTGAGAGATGCCAAAAGGGTCTTTCTGAATTTTCCTTCTTTATATTTCTGAGTAATAAAGTTTTTTCTCTTTTCTACTGGTGAGTCCATGTGTAATTCTTCATCCTTTTGAAGATTCCCAGCCCAAAAGTCATTTGCTCTTTTGTTTCCAATGACTATAAAAAGCTGAATTGTCAAAAAAAAATCATAAAACTTATCAGTTCATACTATATATCTGAATCTGCAGAAAAACGAACCACATTACAAATTAAAGTATAACTTACAAGAAAACACAATAAAAGTTCAATGCTTTCAGGAAAATAAAGCATGAAAGCAGATACTGTATCTATTTTTAATATAGACTAGCTGCTCTAAATAATGGTAAAAATTAGCTTGGAAGGAACTGCAAACAACTCAAATTGCAGCAAAAGTATTTTTCTTCTTTGAAGCTCATATTGAGACAGATTCTTTTTAAATGGCTGAGTAGGTGGGCTAATGCTGACTAAAGTGGGCAGTAGTGGAATAGGAGACGGAAATGAAGACAGGACACAGCAAGTCAGATTCAATCACAGTTAATGACAGAGCAAGGCCAAGTTGAAGAACAGTAGATTTTGCCAAATGTTTTCAATCCTTCTTCTAATATTTTATCCATGCTGGGTTAAAAAGAGAGTTCTAAAATTTAAAAAGACTTGGCAAGCCTTTAAAAGTACTTATTGCCATTAAAGCGCTCTGTGCTTTTTATTTTTAAAATAATTGTATAATTCAGGAAATCTTCCGAAAGAGTTATGACTATCAAAAAGGCTATAAGACATTTTCATAATGTGGTGAGAACTTTATCAAAGAGCTCCTAGAATAATACATGCCACGCACTGCACACCTCCTCTCAGTCTCTGCCAACGCTCCACTGCTAAATAGAACTTACTTCAATGAGTTCATTGCTCCAAATGCTGGCATCCATTTTTAGACTTCTAACTTTCGAATCTTTGGGTCCCAAAGATCTATGTTGTCCTGAAGTAAAAAAAAAAAAAAATTGCATTTCTCTTAATTTGTATGTAAATTTATTTTACTTTTTTGAAAAAAATGTGTATATGTCTATGTACATGTCTGTATGTATCTGAGCATCTTCTCACCTTTAAAATACACTGATACCTACTTTCCTTGATGCCAAACAGTGGCAGTAATTAGACAATCATAACCAATCACAATAAAGATAACAGCAATCATCTTCATCAGCACCTTGCATTGGTATATAACTACACTTTTAAAAGAACATTTGTATTTGTGTGTGTGTATGTGTGTATGTGTGTGTGTGTGTGCGCGCATGCATGTATGCAGACACATATATAAATTTTCCTCATTGGTAGTTAGTTAGAAACTGGAGGCCACTGAAAGCTTTTTATAGTATGTTAAAACCCCATGTATGTAAATATAGATATTAATTCCTTTACTATTACAACTTTACTACTGTAAACTTGCTAAAACTAGCTAATGAACATGTACTTAAAAATATGATATGGATTCTTTACTATTACTCTGGAAGACAGTAAGAGCCCAGCATTTTATCAATATCAATTAAACTGTGCTGTATAAATCATCATTCAGTCATTATTGTGCGCCTAGGCATATGTCAGATGACTTCTAAGCTCAGAAGGAACAAAGGTATACAAGTTACTATCCTTGATGTAAGAACCCTTTCCCTTATGAACAGCGAAAGTTCCTTCCTCTCCCTACATTAGGTCAGAGGTTTTTTTCCTTCCTTCTTTGAGATGGAAATTACACAGAGCACAGAGCCTCAGAATTCCCATGGCAGAAATCTGCATAGGTTTGCACTTTTAAAGACTACCTAAAGGCAGTATAGCACTCAAAAGGAAAAGAACTCAGAAGCCTATAGGAAGAATTGAAAGGGGACTGCTAGAGTTCCTACGCAAGACAGAATATGAGATAAAGCAGCAGAAGAAACAAAATGGAGAGGACAGATTTAGAGAAATTGAGATGATAAAATAAATGAAACTTGGAGGGCTTTAAGGAAAGTAGAAGGGTCAAGGGGATCTCTCAGGTGTTAGGCTTGGGTAGAGTATTGCCTCTGATCAAGACTGAGAAAATACGAACATAGGCATCGATGGCTTCATTTCTGACATGTTATTTTGTAGGTGTCTCTGGCAAATCTAAGTAGAAATACCAGTAAGTGGATAATTATGAGTTTGATGTCCAACAGAGTGAGAATCATCTGCTTAAAAATGAGTGTGGAATTCAAGTGATAAATAACTTCACTCAGGAACAACGAAGTGAGAGAGCTGAAAATGTAACTCAAGAAAACACATATGCCAGGAGCATGAAAAATAACTAGAGGAAAAAAATGGCTGGTAATAATGAACACACTGAGTGAGAATGGTATCTTGGAGGTGAGGGAAGATGGATGTCACAGAAAAACATACTGGTCAAGGGTCTCAAATAAAAAGAAGACAATAAAGATAAGAAGTGACCACACAGAAATTGAGAGGTAAAATAACACTGGTAAATATGGTGAGAATATTTGTACTGCAGTAGAGAGAAAAGAAGGCTGATACAGAATGCGGAAGGAAAACTAGGAAGTTAAAGGAATGAAGAAAACCTGTGCAGACTCTTTGAAACATCTTCTCTGAAAGGAAAAAGGGACAGAGAATGGTGTGCGTAGAATGGAAGGGGCAGCTTTCAGAAAGCTTGATGGCGTTAACAAGACAGATGTATGCAAGTTTATATGACGAAACAAAAGAAACCACGGTTGAATACCTACGTAACAGAGTAAAGAAGTGATGAGGTGAGTATCTTACAGCGGGAGGAAAGAAGGGAAGCTTAAGTAGAAAAAACAGCCACAGGCAGCACAAAGACTATTTCTTCCAGTTAAACTAGAGAGAAGGAAAGGGTGGGGAAAAAAATGCAAAGTAGAAGGCGAGCTGACTTTTTTGTTGTTGCTGTGATTGGTAAGAAAATCTATCTTAATATGATGAGAAATGTAGTAAAGAAGAATTCTAGGTGTATTCAGGATTCAAAGGAATTCTTGTGACCACACTGCTCACTGTCTGTGCTCTAACCGAGTTAGGTGCTCTGGTCCTATGGTCACTAAAACTTGTATTCAACATTAGTCCTGCACTTGGCACACTCTGTTGTAATTGCATTTGTATACTTGTGGAGGAAATGTCATGTCTTATACATCTTTTTAATTCCCTAGACCAGCACAGTATCTGATATCCTAAGTGGACTTTCTCTCCCCTTCTCCTCTCCCTCTCTCTCTCCCTTTCCCTCTCTGTTTTTCTGAGTGTGTAGGTACCTGTGTAGGTGGGAGTGGGGGAGAGGTAAGCCTAAAAAATTGTAGGGAAGATTCAATTTTAGGTTGTGGTTAACTTTCTCCAAGATCTCTATGATCACACACCTAAGATAGGGTCCATTGCCCTGAACTTGGACAACTGTCTGAGCAACCAAATACACTATACAAGTAGTCAGGTATAAGGTCACAATAAGAAAACCTTTCACAGTTCTAGTTATAGTTATTTTCATAAACTTCAATACTCTTGTGAAATGCTTCTATATAAATTATTATTATAAGAGACACTAGAGCTGGTATATGAAGTTCAGAGCTCAAAAGAACCTTGATGTGAAAACTTTGTCTTACAAAAAAATGACTAGGGAGAAATGGACAAATTTTCAAGCAAAGTTGTAAACCTGTCCAGGATTCACTCTAAAGTACACTCACCTAAAATCTAGAAACTGCAACACTGTCTTTTTAAAATCTATACATGGGCCAATAGGCACAAAATATGATTACATACTTAAAAACCAATTTTTACATCTAAGTCATGCATAAGAGAAGTTTAGAGTTATAAGTTATTTCTCAATTTGATTTAAATGTAATAAGCTTTCTCTGGTTTTACTTTTTGTACCCATTAGCTAGGACACATTATATATGAAAACAAAGATCATTCAGTGCTGATCTGCCACAAAGCCGCAATGAGTATAATTTATCACTAATTACCTGCACACTTCTTACAGATGACAACACAGAGATTGATGGATGCCCAATCAGGATCCGGGGCTTTACAATCTGCACAGCTCCTGTTGGATTCATTGAACCAAATCTTCTCAGCTACTTCATAATCAGAGAGAGTTTCTGCTATCGATTGCTGCACAGCTTCAATCCAGTCTTGCTTCTCTTTTTCAGACTCGGCTGTAAAGCTGAAACAATTAACGTTTCTGTGTTATCGATCTCCCTTGTAAAGGCCAATTAAGCAGTATGTTCAGTTTGCATATTCATTTCACTCACAAATTAAACAGCAGCTGAAAAATATGCCTGCTAGGCAGTTCTGGGTTGTGTTTTCTGTTAAAAATCAGCGAGTTTGACACTTCTTTTTTTTTTCTTGCTTTTAATTTTACACATTGCTTATGACTTTGTTTACATATCTTGAATCAGAATTAATGTACACATTTTTCTGACAAGGATATAAAATTTGCCTTGTTAGGCAAAGGGCTTAACAAGAGGCCATGTTTCCTAAGCAATGGTTATATAATAATCAATAAGAGACAGGCAGAGTTTCAGCGCTATTGGGATATTTTGCCAAGCAAGTGTGCCATGACAGCCTGAAACCACATTATCAAAAACACACACCAGAAATTGTGATTTTTTTCAGACTTAAAAATAGATTAAAAAAAAAATTAGAAGCATGCCCAGATGGTTTTAAGAAACTGAGAAATAAAAAGTTTCAAGTGGTTACTATTCTAACAGATTTCTCACACATTTTTAGCCATGTTCCAATTTATCTTAGTGTTTATTGGGTGCTTGAGTAAAGGTTTAACACATTAAACATCAATTCTCCTTTCAAGAACTATTTACTGAACACCTACAATGTGCCAGGGAATGTGTTACAGTGTTACATACTCGGTCAATGACATACAAATAATTCTTTCCATTAAGATTTTCAGTTCTAAAAATGAAAATGATTTAAAATATAATGAAAATAACAGATGGCTAATATATTCGAAATAATCCATAAAAATGATAAGTGACCTACACGGAATATATTTTTTGAAACTCATTATGATTTCATTATCACTTTAATACTGATAAGATTCTTGATGGTTTCGGGTTCTACTAGAAATTGGTTATAGACAATAAATAGATCTACATTTTTAGTTGTAGCTAGAATCTGCATATATGAAAATACAGCTTGTTTTTTTATGAGGTAATTTATTTCTCAAAATTTGAGCCAGTGGACATATTTCAACAGGTAAAATGAGTAACAGACTTGGTAGTATCTTTTAAATTGCTAAAGAATTGTCAGTTCTTCAAAGACCTACAGCAATGACCTCTGACCTACATAGTACCCTGTAGTATGCTAATTATTTATGACAAATGACTTAATGTAGCTGAATGCAAAAGATATTAACTTATGCCTATTCTGTATACTAAAGGTATGGAGTCATTATAGTTTATTATACTATATTAAGCACTTTATCTGTTTCATTGTCATAATGATGCAAGTAGTAGAATATCATAATACAAGATATATAACAAAATGCTAAAACATTTTGATTAATAAGTGCAGTAAGATCTATTGAATTCAGTATCATTTTAAGCTGGAGTCCCTGGGAAAAATCACATGGAGCAATTATAATTAGAAATTGGTCTTAAACAAAGCACTATACTTGATTAGGCTAAAAGAAGGTACATAACAATACAACTTAAATACAATATAATATGGTCTTTTTATTTTATTCTTTATAAATGAGAAGAAATTTATCACATATTTGTTAATAAAAAATTAACATAGGCAGGGTGCAATGGCTAAATGCCTATAATTTCAGCACTTCAGTAGGCCAAGGCAGGAGGATTGCTTGAGCCCAGGTATTTGAGACCAGCCTGGGAAACAAAGTGAGACCTCATCTCTGTAAACAAAAACAAAAACAAAAACTAGTCTACTGTGGTGGTATGTGCCGTAATCCCAGCTACTTGAAAGGCTGAACCAGAAGGATCACTTGAGCCCAGGAGGCTTGTGGTGAGCCGTGATATCACTGCACTCCAGTCTGAGTGACAAGAGTGAAATCTCAATTCAAAAAATATATATACCAAGTCTTCTAAGAAAAGGAGGTATTAAGAAACTACTCGAGCCGGGCTTGGTGGCTCAGCCTGTAATCCCGCGCCTTTGGGAGGCTGAGGTGAGTGGATTGCCTGAGCCCGTGGGCTCGAGACCCGCCTGGGCAGCAAGACCTCATCTCTACAATAAATCAAAAAATCAGCCGGGCGTGGTAGCGCATGCCTGTAATTCCAGCTACTTGGAAGGCTGAGG
>NW_007246490.1:46458-110668 GCF_000164805.1 Carlito syrichta
AAAAAAAAAAAAGAAAAAAGAAACTACTCAAATTTCATGAAATAAATATCTTTGAGGTTGTATTATTATTTGAGTCACTTTTACAAGGTATTTCATATATTGCCTAATCAATTAGACAATATGGAAAAGTAAAAAGATAATTTTAAGTGTCCTATAAGAGACAAAATCACCACTAGCAATATAAAGGTGGATTTCTTAAGCTTTCCTATAAAGTACAAACACCAAGTTTTTAAAAACAGCTTACCTGAAACTCCTATAGGGAGTGATTATTTCAAAAGACTGTTTCACAGTTCGGTCCACTTGCTTTACATTTGCTACATTCATAGGAATTATGGTAATACCAAGCCCACTCTTAAAATCCTAGTTTGGATAAAAACATTAAAAAAAACTATAAACAAACCAAAAAATGTATCAGATTTTGAAAGTAATCATATTTTCTAAAATCCAATAAATCCTACCAAATTTCATTACAGAACTATCTCACACCAGTAGACACTCTTAATGCATAACACTGTGCCATTTTAAGTTTGACAGTCGGACTATTGAAAAAGCTTTATGTTTCTTTCACATGAAAGATAAATTGACTAGGCCACAGAGACTGAACAACATATACTTGGTTTTTGGAAGTAGGCCTTATATTCACCTTTATCCATTCAGTAAAGAAAACTAACAGTTAACTGACCCTAACTATGTGTCAAGCAGTTTCCTCGGTAGAAGAATCTAATGACATTGTGAGGTTAGCATAATTACTATTTATATTAAAAGATGGGGAAACTGAGTCTCAAAGAAATAAGGTTCCACGAAAATTGCAGTTAGTTGTACCTGGTAGAAAAGATCTGATTGATCTTATTTACTGTCTTGGATTACCTCAGCTGTGTCACAGTATTTTTCTCTTCATTTGCTCTCAAACAAAGCATTACTTGTTTTATGAAGTACACAATTTTATCTCATTCCCAATATTTTATTATTTTCCTTTCCCTTCAATCAGATTCTTTAAAAGTTCCTCTAATGTTAATAATAACTGCCATTTGTTCAACATCTTCATTTTGTCTCATGAAAATTAGAAATTGTTTAACAGGCTACAAGACAGTCAGATTCTAAAAGCATTAAAATTTGCAATATCTCAACTACCCACGTGGGGTTCAGAATTTGACTTATCAAATAAATAATCTCAAAACTTTACAAAACATAAGCTGTACCTTAGAAGGTGAAGCACCCATGTGTACAAACTCAGATTACATATGCCCTAAATTCCTAAATTAAATTATGACTAGGGAAAATTATTCATACTAAAGGCAAACTACAAAAATAATGGTCCATTTTCAATAAGGACATTTGGCAGGGGCTATGAAAGAAGCAACTCACAAGCTTCTTCACTGTCTTTCCTACTAAAAGTAAAAGTTCTATTTTCCCCATCTCTCCTACATTTAGGAGTGGCCATATGTTGTAGTTTTGGTTAATACAACATAAGTAACTCTTGGTGGAAAGGAGGGGGAAAGGCAGAAAAACCTTAGAAGAAGAAAGCCTCTCACCCTTATTTTTCCATTTTCCTGGGAAATAACATCTAAAAGACAGAAATCATTTTAGAACTTTAGACTGCTGGAAGAGAAAAGACTGAGGAAAAATTCTCATGTTCTAAGGGTGCCACGGTGAGGGAAAAAATAGAAAAGAATCACTGCTCCTTGGTAGCACCAATTCTCTACACCCTACACCTAAGGACTTGTTCAAACAAATCTCTATCTATTTAAGCTATCTTTCAGGTTTTTAATCACTTCATATTAATGCATCCCTGGCTGATAAAGTAAATGAAATAAATAATATTATAGCAAATCTCCCCCCATCTGTAAGGTTATCCACAGTTTGTAATCACATTGTGGAAAAACCTCTTACTTCATTTTAATGTATCAGATTTTTCATTAGAATAAGGAATGGATTAATTCAGAAAATAAATAATAATTGAATACTACGTTTTTCTGATGAAAGAACCAAGGACTCATTTTATTAGGAAAAACAAGCCAGAAACTGAGAATCAGTCATATAAAAGATGCTGAGTGCTGCAAAATCATTAGAGCAGCAGTGATAACCTTCGACTTTGTGTCGTGAGCCCACTTAATGAGAAATACTACTTAACATGATCTATATGGAAAGAGGGAAAATCAGACTTTTCCAATCTGCCACATTTTAATAAGTTTCAGCATATCAGCACATGATTGTACTTACTTATGAAATTAAAAAACAAATTCCCAATTATCCATACCAGTGCTACTGCTGGATAATGTAACTGTTGGATAAACTCCCAGTGCATGTGATGGAAGAAATGAAGCTCTCCTTCTTAGGAGAGAAAATAAGGTAGAAGTAGCAAGACATTTTAAAAACAGTTTTCTGATGGTTTATCTCAATACAGGGACAAATTCTAGAATAAAATACTTGGATGGCATGTCCTTCCTTCAGTTCTCCATAATGAGGCCTTTGACAAGAGCTGGATATCAGATTACTTGGGGTTACATTTCTGACGAGGGTCTGGCCTGAAAGTTCTACATGTTACTAGGGGAGAGGCACATGATACCCTGGCCATCCTACCAACAGATGGTAAGAATCACAACCTTTTATGGAAACGAATGAGCTTCATCAAGGTTCCTGCCGAAATAAGACAGCCCCTCTTCTCCACAAGCAAGACATGAAATACCTACATGTAAAGCTGTAACTTTGGTTAAAATAAGTAAAGTCCAGTTCAACCCCTCAAGTTTCTCCCAAGCAAGACAAAGACAAGTTTTTTTGTTTTGTTTTGTTTAGTCTGAAACAGTGAAATTCATCTATCAGCTGCTTGCCAGGGCCATATGGTTTTGAGTCATTAGAGTATCCACAGAACTCACCAGCACAAAAATGACTGTAAAATATTCACCAGAGTAACAAAATAAATGTCAGTGCTCTTGAGAGCTATTAAATATGAAATAACTGTGTTTTCTATATATATATATTTGGTGACATTAAGCCATTTCGTTCAGACAGTATTTAGAACATTGAACATTCTCATTCTTAGATCGTTAACAAAATTACCAAAATCCTTCCCACCCACCCTGAAAATCTGACCCCATGAATCTGGGGAAAGAACCTAAGAATCTTCAATTTATCAAAACAAAAGTATAACCCCATGATTCTCATGTGTGGCCAATACTGAGAAATGTTGATTTAGATAGCAGACCCAGTTACAGAATTGATAGTATGAGTATACAATATTTAAATATCAGAACACAAATACTTCTCTCTACCGTCTGTAGAATGAAAAAAGTGTGCAATCAGAATATACATACACCATTTGAAATCATTAAGACTACTGGTTTAAAATAAGCAGCCCAGAATACAATAGCACATTGGATTCTCAATGTCCTTCTTGTCCTGTGTGTCTACTCCTGTGCTAATGTCTAGAGGTTTTAAGAGCATCCACCTCCATTGGGCATATACAGTGCATTCCATAATTAGTTTAATATCTGTTTGTATAGTGCTCTGAGATTTACAAGCAGTTATGAACTCTCATTTGATTTTCTAAATAATTATCTGAACTAAGCAGAGCAGACATATCCATTTTGAAAATGAGAAAATTGGCCAGGCGTGGTGACTCATGCCTATAATCCCAGTACTTTGGGAGGTGTAGGTGAGAGGAATGCCTGAGTCCAGGGGTTTGAGACCAGTCTGGGCAACACGATGAGACCTAAAATCCAGTAAATCCTACCAAATTTTACTATAGAATTATCTCATTCCTGTAGTCACTCTTAATGCATGATAACACTGTGCCATTTTAAGCTTGAGTAAAAAATTAGCCAGGCATGGTGGCGTGTGCCATTGGTTTCAGCTACTTGGAAGGCTAAGGTGGACCTGAGCCCACCTGGTTGAGGCTGTGGTAGCTGTGAGCATACCACTGCAATCCAGCCTGGGTGACAACGGGAGACTACAACTCAAATAAATAAAATAAAATAGAATAAAATAGGAAATTAGTCCTGCAGTAGTATTTATTAAGTACCTAGGGTATGCCAGAAATTTTGTAAGTCTTGGGTTGGCACAAAAGCATAAGACAGGGTACCTATCTTAAGGAAGTTTATAGTCCATGAAGGGAATGAGTGAAAGTTGTAATAAG
Source organism: Carlito syrichta (assembly GCF_000164805.1). NCBI lineage: Eukaryota > Metazoa > Chordata > Mammalia > Primates > Tarsiidae > Carlito > Carlito syrichta. The sequence continues at coordinate 50,591 of NW_007246490.1, forward strand.
TGTAATGAAAGAAAAATGCCTAGTTGTAGGGTAAGCACTGAACCCCACTGAGAAAAGAGAATTGTGTTCATAAACAGCTTTCCATAGGCTGTGACATTTGACTTGTCAAAAGAGAAAACCCAGGCCAGTTTCATGTTCAGGCATACCTCTCATGCTTCAGTTCACTCATTCACAAAATAAGGATAACAGTAGTAACTACAACATCGCCCTGGTGAAGATTAAGTTAAGGCAGCAAAAATTGCTTAAAAGAATGTCTGGCACACATCAATACTACATAGGACTAGCTAACTGTTGTTATATTATTATTGGTATCTTCCATCTTTTGAATTTGAAGTCAACTGAACCTATTACCTATTTAAAAAATAATCACCAGCCGGGCTTGGTGGCTCAGCCTGTAATCCCGCGCCTTTGGGAGGCTGAGGTGAGTGGACTGCCTGAGTCCGCGGGTTCGAGACCCGCCTGGGCAGCGAGACCTCATCTCTACAATAAATCAAAAAATCAGCCGGGCATGGTAGCGCATTCCTGTAATTCTGGCTACTCGGAAGGCTGAGACGGAAGGATCGCCGGAGCCCAGCAGGCGAGGCTGCAGTGGCCAGGAGCGGCCACTGCACTCCAGTCTGGGCGACCAAGTGAGACTCCAACTCAAAAACATCAACAAAAAATCACCAAAAAATACTTGTTCAAAAATAACTAGCAGGCATAAATATTTTTAAATAGAATGAAATATGAATGTTAAATGTTCAACTAAATTAAAAATAAATTACCTATTAGCTATAATCTGATTATGAGCTTTATCCCCCCCTTATGAAAAACAGGCATGAATCAGGGACAAGACAAGCTGTTAACCTTTAAAATGCTATAAATTGCCAGGCTCAGTGGCTCAGCCTGTAATCTCACGCCTTAGAAGGCTGAGGTGAGTAGATTGCCTGAGCCCACGGGTTCGAGACCCGCCTGGGCAACTTGGCGAGACCTCATCTCTACAATAAATCAAAAATTAGCCGGGCATAGTAGTGCATGCCTGTAATTCTGGCTACTCGGAAGGCTGAGGCGGAAGGATCACCAGAGCCCAGCAGGTTGAGGCTGCGGTGGCCAGGAGCGACCACTGCACTCCAGTCTGGGCGACAAAGTGAGACTCCAACTCAAAAATAAAATAAAATAAAATTCTATAAATTAGACTGAAAAAAACATTAGCACAAAAATTCAGTGGGTTGAATTACATGATTATAGAAAGTAAAAAGTTAAAAACAGATTCTGAAGCTAGCAATATTTGACATTTAGTTTGCTGTGGTAGGCTGCAGGATCACAAAAAGCATGAATTTCACCATGAATACTAATATAATAATGGCTATGTTTGGCTTAGCAGATCTGGCCATTCCAAGGGTGGTACAATGACCTTGTGGACACTGCAGGTCAGACCTGAGGGAGAATCTTGGCTGAGGCACTTACTGGCTGTATGATCACTGGCAAGTCATTTCGATTATCTAGACCTTAGTTTCCTTATTTATGAAAATAGTCCTGTCTATCTCACATGGTGTTGCTATAAAAATTAAAGCAATATGAATATGGGCCTGATATAGCCAGATAATTACTTTATTGGCGAGTTCTAAATACAGAATTTATCCTCAATACAAATATTTCCATTTTTATTTATAATGATAGACATTATTTATACCAATGAGTCTATATTAAACATTTAAATAAAAATTAATGGCAAATATTTACCAAGATACTGAAATGGGTCATTCATGAATTTGTAGTAGTAAAATTCGGTTAAAATTACAATTTAAAATCACATAGTGAAAAAACAAAATAAAAGTTTGATTGCTAAACAGAAAAATTAAAGGAGGGTTTGTTAACCCCAAATCTGCTGAAGTCTCAAACCTATTTTTGGAAATGCTGGATGCCAGGTTTTCATGCCAGGAATTTAAGAACTCGGTGCTTAAACATTTGTTGAAAACAGATGTGGCATTGTATGACATTGGCACCAGATTTCCTGGGAAACACCAGATGCAGAGTTTGGCCAGATACAGAACCCAGAGAATTTGAGGCCACCACCTCCATCCTGCTGCTCCTTTCTGTGCCACACAACCCATCGCCCTATGGGGTCCATTTAAATTCTATTAGTGTTTCCTTCCCATGCCAGAACACCAGGGAACATTATGTTGGGGGGAAGGAGGGAGAATGAGTCTCTTGTTATACCCTGATTTGAGAATGTTTAATCAAGTGAGTTTATGTAGTTAAAACCTCAATGCCACAATTATTATCAAATGGATACCCAAACCCACCAAACAAGACATCTGGTTGTCACGAATTCTAATATTAACACGATATTCAAAAAATTTATCAAGAAAAGATGGAAGGGACAACAAAACAAATAGAAACCAAAGCCAATTCTCTTAAATTTATCTCATGCCCTTTAAAAGAAAGTCCTTTCAACTAGCAATACCATGCACATAACAATACATATATTTCAATGTACGTCTGTAACTGTAACTTCATTTAACTTTCAAAAATAGAAGCCTCTATAACATATGTATAATATAGAAAATATACAAGCTTGTAACTGCTTAAAAACAGTTTAATTATGTAAACAAAATTTCAGCACGACAAAAATTAACTGACAAATGAAAAGTAACCAAAATAGAAAAAGAGTTGTAGAAAATACAACATGAAGATCAATACCTTTATTATATAAAGAGTTTAAAGATGGAAAGAAAGACAATAAAATCCCAATAAATAAATGAACAAAGACGATGAGACAATGCACGGAGAAAAAAAATAATTTTAAAAGAAAATTGGGGAAAAAAAAGATTAAAAACTGCCCATTAAGAAAATGAAAAATAACCACTAATTGAACACGATCATTCTAGCTCTGCTTACTGATTACCAGCTTGTTGCCTGAGGACAAATCAGTGAATAAGGTAGATATTCACACTGTTAATTTGGGAATATAAAAATCAGAACTCTAACATGTTTAAAATTAAAATGTTACTGATACCTATTAACAAGGCTAGCAGCATTTTAAAGATAAATAACTCTTTTAAAAAGGGTAATGGGAATTCTTGCAAAAAATAAAAATCATAATCAGAAAGAAAGACAAGGCTACACGCTAAAAGCTACCAGATCCTTATTTATTTAACAGTACAAGTTATCCCCATAAGAAAGTCCCAGTGTGGGTTACCACTGTATCCCTAGTGCTTACAGCAGTGGTCAGAAATGAGAAGGTGCCCCTCAACGTGGGTTAAGGGGATGAATGAATCCAGAAACACAGTGACTGTAGCACAACCTATGCAAACTCAATTATATAACTCATTTGATACAACATTGAAGTAATAATGTGGGAAAACTGTCATAATTATAACACAATGCATGCATATAAAATATCATCAGAAACAAGGAATAGAAGAAAATAAATGTGCAAAAATTAAAACAGGGTGAGGTTGTGAATTGGTGCTAAATATTTAAAGGATGACATTTAATTTATGTAATATTAGCAACAAAGTGTTTTGCAACAGGGTAATTAGGTAAAGAATCTGAGTTATAGTTTCTACTATGCCATTATCCTCTCTAACGAATGTTTTTACGTATCTTTTCATAGTTCTTTTCCACTTCTTAATGCCCATCTGGGAAAAGAGAAAAAAAAAATACCGTACACTCTCTAGGCATTCCTCCTATGCAGCCAGGAGCTACTTCAAGTTTCAGTGACTACAATCTGCTAATGAATAAAAGGAAAAGAAAGAGACGCAAAAAGTCAGTCTTTGAACTGAGAACTGGAAAAACCAAAAGTCTATGTTAATTCCACGTTGAAGTCTATTACTCATGGAGTTTAGAGCAATGAACTATCAATGGGAATGTGTAGACTGTCATTCCTCTCGCTAGTGTCATGCCCCGACTCTTAAAAAACGGAGGGGATTTCAAAAACAAAGTAGAAGTATTAATTATGATAGTGTTTTAATGGCTATTTTAACTTAGAAAATGTAAGATCTTAAAGCAGTAGAAGAGACAGATTCAAAATAAAGGGAAACAATTACTGAAAATATATGCATAGAGAAGCTGGACATGGAATCTTAAGGACATCTACTGGAAGCAGAGAAAAAGCTCTAGAAGAAAATAAAAATAATCTGCAAATTTTGAATAAATTTCCAGATACACACATACACAGTTAAAGGAACATATGAAAAATAACAAGTGAAAAACATCCCTACTGGTTTTCAAACATTTTGTCTTTATGTTGACTTTGCAAATGAACAAAGATTCCTTCAATAAGGAGTACTCTGGTAATAAAAGTCTAAGATTAAGAAAAATAGTTAAGACAGAATTTACAGACTAATTTTTTTTTTTTTTTTGAGTTGGAGTCTTACTCTGTCGCCCAGACTGGAGTGCAGTAGCTGCTCCAGGCCACGCGGCCTCGACCTGCTGGGCTCCAGGGATCCTTCCGCCTCAGCCTTCCAAGTAGCCGGAATTACAGGCATGCGCTACCACGCCCGGCTGATTTTTTTTTATTTATTGTAGAGATGAGGTCTCGCTGCCCAGGCAGGTCTCGAACCCACGGGCTCAGGCAATCCACTCACCTCAGCCTCCCAAAGGCGCGGGATTACAGGCTGAGCCACCGAGCCCGGCTCTAATTTTTTAAGTATTAAGATTTTAGCAACAGAAACATCCAGTAGCTATTGATTTGTTTAGAATTATGTACAATTTTCTAATAACAGTTCTGCAAAATTTAAAAATGTATAACCACTAATAATTATTTCCCTAACTTTCCACTTAAGTGTTTTGTATGCAGTAAAATGATTCAAATCAGGAAAACGATATTAAAGTTCATCACAAAAAGGAGTACAACAAACCCAAGGTGAGAGATGAACTGAAGAAATACTGATATCATTAATATTGTTGAAGACTACTTTTGCATATTTACCAACTCCAGAAATATCTTGCTCTCTTAACCTGAATGCTTATCATTTCTGAAGAAGGGAAAAATAAAACCTTAAAACAGTGGTTTACAGTGTTTGGTTTTTAGATTATCCATCACTGAATCATCTAGGGTTCTTTTTGCCAGTGCAGAGCCCAACACCCTATTTCCAGAAATTCTGAATCAATGAGTCTAAAATAGACTCAGAAGTGTGGAATTTTAACATGTAACTTAAGCAATGGCCTCAGAGATAGCAAGACAGTTCCCTTTTTCATATGATGCCATTTAAACCTAAAGAGACTAACTTAATTACCTGAGCCAATTAATAGCAGAGCAAGAATCAAAACCCATGTCTGTACCTCCCAGTCCAATCTTTGCAATAAATGAGCTTCCTCTTTAATAACTCTTCAACATTTGCTGTAATAGCCACCCTTCCACCTCTATCCACTGTTTACTCTCTCTGGAGTGATTGCCAAAGTAAATTAGTAAAACTATGTATAAATTAGAAGCAAGAAAAATTAAAAAATAGATCCTATGCTAGGGTGGTGTAGTCAGTTTATTTTTTATTCTATTCGTGCTACTAAGTTATGTAGACAACAAAGTCACTGTTTTAAAATAAAAATAATACAGATAATTAAGCTCCATTGCAGAGGTTCAAATCTAATCTCACTTACATTTTTATGATGAATAGATTTTTTTTCCATAACCACTGAAAAATGCACATTACTTCATTAACACAAAACACACATATAAAAGTGTAAAATTTTTAGAAGCTGCATCAAACTTTTTTAGTATCATTTAGTGCTTTTCCTAAATACGGGTCAATGTCTTCATTGCCACAGAGCTCTGCATTCAGGAGAAAGACCTTTTACTTAGCACATTCACCAGGTTATTCATACACACTCTACCATGTGAGAAAACCAGTGAACAACTTTCCTCTAGAGAAAAAGGCACATGCCAAGAAAATAAATGAAACAGGAATGGTTATGTCAGGGCCTGAACATGCAGGGCCTTCCTTAACTTACCTACTTAGTGTCAGGTCACCTAGTTCTCTAAGATTTGACTCAGGACCTAGTCCCTAAAGGCTTCTGACTCAATATGATATGAATAATTAAAAACACACACACATACACAAACAACAGCATACTTTTTTAAAGAGAGATATATATATTAATGCATAGAAAAGAACTTGAAATATATGTACATCAAAAATATGTTTACTTAATGCTTTAATTTTTGAGGAGAATATATTCATTATTTGAGTACACGGAAGTGTTTCCATTTCCCTCACTTTGTTAGAGATCCTTCTTTTGTACATCTCTGTAATTCCTGCACAACCCAATATGGCACTAAGCTCCCATCCATCATAGATGCTGATCTTGTCTGACTTTTCCTCCTAGAAGATAAGATGCATGTCCTCCCTTCTCCATAAGCACATCATTTCAAGGGTGGGTATACAATGTTTATTGAATACATAACTCCTAGGCAATTGAATTATTCAAAGAAAGAATTCTTAGGTTATTTCTAAAATGTCACAAGTTAGAAAATTTCTCTTCAACTTAGACTTTAAAAAGACAGCATGGTAGAGTATTTAAGAAGCTGGACTAGTGTTTTGGATTTTGTTTTGGTTTTTTTTTTTGAGTTGGAGTCTCACTCTGTCGCCTAGACTGGAGTGCAGTGGCCGCTCTCGGCCACCGCAGCCTCAACCTGCTGGGCTCCGGCGATCTTTCCGCCTCAGCCTTCCAAGTAGCCGGAATTACAAGCACGCGCTACCACGCCTGGCTGATTTTTTGATTTATTGTAGAGATGAGGTCTCGCTACCCAGGCGGGTCTCAAACCCGCAGGCTCAGGCAATCCACTCACCTCAGCCTCCCAAAGGCGCGGGATTACAGGCTGAGCCACTGAGCCCAGCCTGGACTAGTGTTTTAATGTTCTCGTTTTAAACTAAATTATGCATGGTAAACTGTAATCTCAATATATATTACTGAATGCATGTCTTTCTCATCTATGAAATATAGATGGAAATATCATCCTCCTATTTTGTGGGGAAAATTAACAGGGAATGTTTACAACTTAATTAGCATTGTACCTGGTACTCAACAAAGTATGCTTTTCACATCCAATGACTAATACTAAAGCAATAATTTCATATATTTTTTAATGTCAATTGAAAAGTGTTTTTTAAAAAGTTTAAAATGTCTATCTTACATCCAGAGAATAACATAAACTCAGACAATGTAACTAATATGAACAAGGAAACTAATAATTTGAAGGCTATCAGGCCTGTGCAAGTAAAAACCAAATACCTCAGTTAATTTGGCAGAGTAACCTCCATACTGATACATGCAAATTCTGTAATTGTAACCTCCATTTCAATAAGAAAAGTTTTAATCATGCTACTTCACAGACTGAAAATGTTCATATTCAGTTTGTACACATTATTAAGCTGTAGATCACTATTATTCTTGAGGAGTATGCTAACTATTAAGTTATCATTATGCCAACAATGCTCAATGATGCCTTCCAGAGTTAATTGGCTAGGAAATCTTATTCAAAATGTAATGAAAAGGTTTACACAGAAGTTCAGGGGATGTCTGAGATACAGCTCTATAGTTTTTTTTTTTTTTTTAACTACTGTTTGCTTTGAATTGATATCCTTACTTTTTGTTATGAAAATAGTATTTACTTTACACCTTACCATAAGTCATTATACCATATCATAAAATGAGTTCATCTTAGACCAGATATCTAAAGTACACAGTTCAACACCACAAGTAATTATTAAGCACCTAGTATAGGCTAGGCTGGGAGATTAAAAAGAAGGTATTCCCAAAAACAGGTGAGGGAAAAAATTTTCTTATACATATTAAAAACCGGAAGTGTTAGGAAAAATAACGTCTACAGCTAACAAGATTTGTTAAAAGTTTTATTTTATCATCATTCTCTTCAAAACATTTAATTTCTCTTTTGAGTCTATTTATGTAAATCAAATTCAATAACCCACAAATCAACTCCATTTATGTATATATCATATATGTATATAGCTAGATGTGTGTATATATGTGCATATGTGTATTTGCATATGTATTTGGGTATATTTGTGTGTGTGTGTGTGTGTGTGTGTAAATATATCACTTGCTTCTAATAAATCATTTTATCTGCAAGCAACGTATCTGCTGACAATGAACAAGAAATAAACCAATAAAACCATGTAAACTCAAGCAAATATGTTGCCTATGCTTACTCTGTAACTTTCTACCACAAATATAAAAGCAACACAGCTGGTGCAGAACTGGGTCTACTTCATCAACAGCTGTAATGGTTAATTGGTTCTTATTATTCATATAGTTTTACAATGTTACTTCAACTAAAGGATACTTTTCAAAAACGATTTTCAATGATTCTATTTCCTCAGTCTCTTACAAAGGTGATGTCCAGCCTCAAATTTGGTGTACGCGTTTCTGCTAGTGGAGACACTGAGAAAATTCAATAAAACCTCTCTTTGTCAAATTAAGTGGAGTATTCAATGCAAAAGCAAGACTGTGAGTAAACACACTCTTGATCCTAACAAAGCACAGTTGTTACTATAATCAAAAAACAGCAATTTGCAATGACTATAACAGAACTCACCTGTTCATTTTTACAAAGCCACACACTGTTTCCACTCAATACAGTAAAAATTTTGGCTTTATACCCTCTCAAGTCCAGGTAACCACATTTCTCAGGTGTAACAACTGCTTGAGACTGTGAGGTAAAGGATTGTAATTTCAGTGCATTCAATAGTATGCTGATCCAGTCGTTTCTCTCCTCTGGAAATAAAGACAGAAGAAAATACAAAAATCTACATATAAGTTATATAGACATAAAAACATCAACAAAATATCTCCCCTCTTTACAAAAGATAATTCACAGATTTTTTTCCCACAACCACCATCTAAGTGCTCCTGTAGACAGGGTCAATGGCCCAACTCTTTGAGAGAAAAGAAGTGGCAATTACTACTCAGTAGTCCTGGAACCAGTACCACTGGCTTCATCTAGGAGCTTATTAGAAATGCAAAATCTCAAACTCCATTCCAGACCCGATGAAGCAGAATCTACATTTTTAAAAGAACTACAGGTGATCTATATCCCTGTTAAAATCTTAGAAGCTCACTTTTACATTATTCATACAATTGGATTTCTCTTTTAATAGGAGAAAGTAATACCACTACCTAATAATTAACAGATGTTACACGGCAAGTCAGTTACTCCAAGACCTAGATAATCTTAGTTTCTAACAGCTACCTGGTATCTACTCTACTGAAGAGTATGCCTGCCTTGATGTCACGTTCCCATCCCACTCTCACCACAGTAAGTAACAATAGCATCTCACCTGGCATATTAAAACTTGGTTCTCCCATTCCTTCCACAAAAGCAAAGTGACCTTTATGAACAAAGCACTGGGTTATGGGTATAGGAATTCGATCTAGTCCCCAAGGAGCAATTAAAGCTATAAGTCAAGTTAGATTTGAACACATAATGGAACATAGAATAGTATAAATGTCATACAAATAGCATCAAATAATATATGAGTCAATTCAATTGAGGTAAATGATTTGCTGAAGGTCATACAGCAAGTTAGTATTAAAATTAGGATAATCAAATGTTGTAACTATTGAACAACAAAGGCACCATGAAAAAAGGGCCGGGCGGGGGGCGGGGGCATATTTGTGCTAGGTCTTGAGGCTGGAAAGAAATTCAAAAGACAAAACTGGAGTTTGGGAGAGGGAAGGGCAACATAGCATTCTGAGCAAAGGCGTAACACAAGGACAAAGGCAGGAAGAACCAAGACAAAGGGACTAACTTATAGGTGAATATATCTATAATTCTGAGCTCACAAGAAAATAATGACAAATACGTCCAGAGAATGTCTTGCCTGTTTAAGGAATTTTATCATTATTACAGAGGCAAAGGAAAACCACTTAAAAATGCTTATCAAAGAAATGGTATGACTGGGAAGATACAGATGATGACAGATAGACCAAAATGGAACCTGGAGATCAGGAGTAAGGCAATAGAGACTTCAAATGAATGAAAATGGAAACAAAACAACATAAGAAGAGTCAAGACACTTAGGAGACTACAAAATAGGTGAATGTGTGTGACGAGTGTTCACTCCAAAAATAAGTTACTCAGAATAAAAAGTAATTTGGCATCATGAATTGGTCAGGCAGAGAAAGTAGGGAAATTGAGTTAGTTAACAGAACCACATCTGGTTTTCAGAGCCCTGGCATGAGCGTCTAGGTAGACTGACAGCAATGTGTGAACAAATGTAACCTGTACAAGGAGAGACCCACGGAAGTGGACAAATGTTTAATGAAAAAGGAAAAGAAATGTACAAATTTTGGGATACAACTCTACTTGAGTGTGAAAGATGGACTCCCAAAGCAAGTGGAGAAGTAGTTATCAATGCCAAAGAAAACAAAACAAAACAGACTGAACCCTAGGTAGAAAAAACTTTCAAGGAAGGAAGGGGAGAAGAAAAGAGTAAGCACGGTACAATTTGGAAAACTGGACAGTTTCTCAGATTCTTCTAAGGCAGGTCTGCCCAAAATAGCTTCATTGTGGATTAAAAGAAGTCTCCATATTAAATTTGTTCATACTCAAACATGAGTCTAAATGAGTATTTCACAAGGAGTCTTTTTTTTTTTTTTTTTTGATTTGGAGTCTCACTCTGTCACTCAGACTTGAGTGCAGTGGTCGCTCCTGGTCACCGCAGCCTCGACCTGCTGGGCTCCGGCGATCATTCCACCTCAGTCTTCCAAGTAGCTGGAACTACAGGCGCGCACTACCATGCCCGCGAATTTTTTGATTTATTGTAGAGATGAGGTCTCGCCAAGTTGCCCAGGCGGGTCTCGAACCCGCAGGCTCAGGCAATCCACTCACCTCAGCCTCCCAAGGTGCAGGATTACAGGTTGAGTCACCAAGCCCGGCTCAGGAGTCTTAATTTTTAAAATTATTTTTATTATTTCTAACCTTCAAAATGACTAAAAATAGTTTGCTGTATCTTTTAAAACTCATTCAGTAATGTTTTACTGCAGGTACTGCCTAATCCTCCAAGAACTTGTTCTTATTCCTATATATCAGATTGAAATATTCATCAAATGTCTCCAGCATTGTTATATATCATAAAGTAAAATACAGAAAAATATTCAGGTAGTTAAGTCAATGTCAATATGCAGCAGTTATTCTACAGTTTTGCATCTACATAAACAGATCCAGATTGCATTACAATAATTTATTACATTTTCAGTCACAGCAACAGACCTTCCACTTAACTTGGCTATTACTTGTGATCATTAGTTTCACACAAGATACTCTTGCTAAGTAAGTAGTATATAATGGTTGTTGGTTATTTGCTTGTGTTAATCCACATAAATCACCAAGTTTTAAAGAAGGTCATAACTTAATGGACAGGGCCTAAGGGGCTGTGGCTTTTTGATTACTGTTAGTATATATCTCAGTTTCTCAGGATTTAATTTGAAACTGGCAATTGTATCTGTTGGGTGTAAGCATATTTTGGCTGCATGACAACATATGGTTCTCCCTTAGAGCCTAGAAGTATTATCTAGCTCCTAAGGGCCTCAGCCACCAACAGGAAGCAAACAGTCATGAAAAAAACTAGGAATTAATAGTAACATTCAGATTATTCTTAATTACCCATGTCAATGGAGGAAAACAGTGGAACAGATCATTCAAATATAAAATAGATTACAAGTGTCAACTGTATTTGGCTGTTCAATGTGTACATCCTTAGATGGAGGGAAAATGCTTCAGTAAGTCATAAAACAAATGATGCTCTCCCTTTGGACAAGTGTCTAGGGCAAAGTTAGATACTATGTTAGCTTTTGCCTGTTCTTTACAACAAGATATGTTTATTCTTTCCAATAACAACAATCTATTGAATGTCTTGGCCGCCATTCCTTTTGAAAACTAGCTCTGATCCAGATATGGCTTTGCTCTAAGCACAAAAATTTTAAGTTGAGGAAAGAGAGTAGGGGAAGCAAAGAATAAGTGTTGAAATTTCCACGTTTTTGGGGGGGAGGGAGGGGCAGGTAGGTAGGATTAACAGTAGTCAATATCTGTCCGGGGAAGGGGGGGCATACCTCATCAACAGGGGTACCTGCACAATGAATATTTGTATACTAACCCTTAACTGTACCCCACAATTTTAAAATAAAAAATTTATATAATTTAAAAAATAAAATAAAATAAAAATATCTAAGTACTACTGATCTAAAAAAAATTTTCCACTTTCTTGTGATTATGCTAGAATGTAAATAAAAGACAATAGCAATTTTCTAAAGCTGAAAAGTTAGTTCTTGATGTTTTCAGGAATGCCAGCTTAGATTTTCAAAAAAGGAGGTTAAAAAATCAACAGGAGTCTTGATATTTTCTGAACTACTGAATTTAGCAGTAGTCATATTCAGTAGTAACAAAGGATTGGCTATACTAGGGATTTCTACATAAGTGTCATGACAAACATCAGTAACATAATCTAACAAAGTTTAGCTGGACTCTTACTTTCGAGATGTCAATATGATCTAACTAAAGATTCCTCAGTGTAACCCATGAGCAATGTCCAATAAGGAAGTACTGCATGCCAAGTTAGTTCTTCAAATTGATAACCACTCACTCATACAAATCTGTATTGAGCCTACTGTGTTACAGACCTACTGTGAATAACAAGAATGAGCAGTGAGCAAGACAAATTATAACCTTACTTTCTTGAAGTTTACATGCTAGTGGAAGGAGAATGGCCATCAGAACTTTGATATAATAACAATATATTACAAAATGGGATAACATCAACATAGGCTGAGGTGCATAAGGAGTGCTATTTTATATAGGGTAATTTTAAAAAGCCTCAGAAAGAAGAGAATGGTTAATCTAGAGCAGGAATTTCCAACCTGTGGCCCACGGGCTGCATGCAGTCCAGGACAGTTATTAATGTGGCCCCACAAAATCTTTTAACATTACATGCTGTTTAGAGTTTATTTTCTTCATGACCCGATGCATAGTTCCATTTTTGAAGTTCACAGTCACGCCTTATTCAGGACATCGCTTTTCACCAGCACATACATTTATGAGTAACTGTTTTCAGTTATGAAGCACACTAAGAGCAAAATTCGAACAAATGTTTCTTATGAGCAGCTTGAGAACTCACTAAGAATTGCAACTCCTTCCATCAAACCAGACATCCACAGGTTTTATAAAAATAAGGTCAAATTTTCCACTAGTTTTATATGTTCTCATTTCATAACTTTATAATAAATTATATAAAAACGAGTCTTATTTTATATATAATTACATATATATATACACTAACTATGTAATTTATGTGCAGCCTAAAACAATTCCTCTTTATTTGATGCAGCTCAGAGAAGCCAAAAGGTTACTCAGTGTGGCCCAGGGAAGCCAAAAGTTTGGACATCCCTGGCCTAAAGGAAGTGGAAGCGCCGAAGCAAGCCAGAAGGGTGGCTGGAAAAAGAGCATTCCAGGCTGTGCTCGGTGGCTCAGCCTGTAATCACAGCACTTTGGAAAGCTAAGGCCAGTGGACTGCCTGAGACCGTGGGTTTGAGACCAGCCTGGGCAACTTGGCGAGACCTGGTCTCTACAATAAATCGAAAAAAAAAAAAAAAGCCAGGTATGGTAGCACGCACCTGTAGTTCCGGCTACTTGGAAGGCTGAGGTGGAAGGATCGTCGGAGCCCAGTGGGTCAAAGCTGGAGTGGCCGTGTGCGAGCTGCTGCACTCCAGCCTGGGCGATGGAGTGAGACTCCCACTCAAAATTAAATAAATAAATAAAAGAGCATTCCAGGATAAAAAGAACCTTGATAAATATATGAAGTCCAACTGGCACATTCAGAGAACCAGCGGCCCCCATCATTGAAATGAAGTGAGGGCGGGAGGGCCGGAAGGAGATCAGGACAAAGAGACCAAGGCCAGATTCAGCAGGGGTTTTTAGCTATCGTAAGTACTTGACTCTCGGTAAGATGGAGTAACAGTGGGGCATGTGAGAGCAGACCGATGTGATCTGGCTTTCTTGTTGAATGACAAGCTGCTCTGAGAGCTTTACTGAGAATGTGACTACAGTCAATCAAGAGAGAGAATAAAAATAATCCAGATAGCAGTGGTGGTATGTAGTGGAGTGGTAGCAGTGGAGATGTTGAGAAATGGTCAGTCTCTAGACACATATGTTTAAAGTCAAACTGAAAAGCTTTGCTGGTGGACTTGATGTGAGACAGGAGAGAAGGAAGACACGACTCACGTAACAGCCTAAGCACCTGGGACTTGCCTCTATTGAGAAGAGGAAGATTACAGGGGAAGAAGCTTGATGGAGACGGTGGAAACAGGAATTTGAATATAAGTCTGAGATAATAATAAACACCCATGCTGAGATGTTAAGTAGGCAGCAGAATCTATGATTCTGAAGTGCAGCCAGGGGTAAGAGATGGAGACACACATTTGGGATCAGTCACCTGAAAACTAGGAGATCTGCTTCAAAACCATATTTGCAACCCTACAGTACAATATTCTAAAAGGAATCTGGGGTCCATGAAAGTTCTTGAAATACCTCATGTCAGAAACTTCTGGAACACCATGATGAAGTCTACAAAGATCATCTTAGCAAACCCTCATTAGTAAGATTAAGTGAGAAAGTAAACAGATAATGTTTCATGCTTTGCTTCTAAAACCACTGAAGGTTTGCAAAAGAAATGTAAGTTTGTTTGCCCAACACAACTAAGAAGAATTTGTTTCTTATACTAAGTGTTCTTTTTTTTAAAGAAAGTTAAAAAAAAAAAAACTTCCTGTGTCAATATCACAGATGCCACCAAAGAACTGTATGATGTTGTCTAAAAACAAAATTAAGAGAATGACATCCGTGTCTGTTTCCTGGAGTCTAGAACCTGCTAAGTTGGACAGAAACACAGAAAGTACAGCTAAGAGCAACTACTGAAAATGACCTAGAAAGGGGTATGCCCACCAAAATTCTTAAGTTCTCTTCTAATCATGGGAATTGTGCACTCAAAATATCACCTGCATTTTGAAATAATATATCTGCATGTGTGACCATAGGTGCCACAAGAATACAGACTGAAGGGCAAGATTATTAGCTGTTAACAACCCTTAGACCAATTCCAGTGGCTCTGCTTGAGAACAAGAAGAGTCAGACCAAATTTTGTACTTCAGAGTATTTTTTAAATGCTATTATTTCAATATAATTCTCTTTTCAACTAGGAAAGTAACAATATTTCCTAATGGGAAACTTGAGAAAATTGAAGTCTTAGAAAATTTGCAAAATAAAGACGGCAAACTGTAATCCTATGTTAGCAATGCCAGTTGGTAAGTTCAGCAGTTAAGAAATAGTAACATTGGTTTCAGGGAATACAGAGGGTAGCTATCATATATGGTCACTCAAAAGCTTTTCACAAAAAATGAATTCATCTCTGTTAAGATGTCACATCATTCCCCTTTCTGTCCTAAACTTTTGACTTTGCTTTTTCATTCAACTGAAGTAAACTTTAATTTAGCTTTAAGTTCATTAAGTCAACTTTTCGAAAATCCGTTACTGTAGCTTTTTTCAGTTCCTACACACAAAAAAATCAATCATTTGTATATGTAAAAGGAAAATAAATAACTTAGTAAAACATATTTAGTATCTTGTTGAAGGTCCCATACTAAATATATAGACACACACAGCACACACATATACACACATATATATATATATATATATATATATATATATATATATATATATACTTCTACACACACTTATATTTAAAAATGTGAGTTGCTACTATGTAAAAATAACTTTCTAACAAAATAACTTATTCAATAATGTCATGTGGAAACAATCTGTTTTTACAGAAGCAATTATTTCCATGGCTTCAAAAATTAAAGACCAACAACTTATTTAACAAATAATAAATTCATATCAAAGTTAATGTATTCAATTTATATCACAAAGATGATATACCACAGAAGAATTTATTGGACAATTGTGAACCTGTAACTTTTAAACATGTGTGGGTTGATACATTCTACTTTTTTTCTTTTAAAAGTGTCTGTTTAACTTTTAATGTGACAAGTAAATATGGCTAAACAGATTTTCACACAAGTTGGAGGCTTTATTTAGTATGTCTATCTTAAAATGCAGGCTATGCAACATATGTGAAATTCACTTTGAGAGGCCAAGAGGAAGGTGATAAGCACCTCAAAGAAACAGCAGTCACCTTGCAGGGAAGTGGAAACCAAAGCATAAGGAAAGACTATCATGATCACCAATCAAGAGAAGCAACACCATGTGTTTCAAGAAATACAGAAAGAGAAAAAGTGATTTCAAGTACACGTCCCCTATCAAGTATCACTGCTCTAGACAACTTTCTGAATTTCAGGCAATGATTCACAAAAAGTGGTTCCTCACATAGGTAATTCTAAATAAAATGTTCTGGGACGGCGACTGGCAAACTTTTTCTTTAAAGAGTTAGACAATAAATATTTTAGGCTTGCCTGGCATACAGTCCACACCACAACTACTCAATGATACCACTGAGCAAGAATGAATGAGGAATGAATGAACAAGACTGGTTGTTATCTAATAAGACTTTATTTACAAAAACAGGCAGTGGGTCAGTTAGGTTGCAGGCCATAGTTTTCTGACCTCTGCTCTAGGGCCATCGTTTTCAATGTAAACAAACAAACAAAAAACCAAGTCAAGTAAGAAACATCGTTTACATTACACATATGCAGAATACAAAGGGGTAACCCCCAAAAATGAAATTATCTTTTGGAGGGCAGGCCCTCTTGTAGTCTAAGCTTTCCTCGCTACGTAAGTATTCAAGAAAACCATTGGCATCAGTGTACCAGCTAGCATTGCTGTGAGAGGCTGCGTTTGGCTTCAGTGAATTTTTTTGTGGCATACAGGTGACTAGTTGTACCATGAAAACATACCTGCCCACACCACGTTGAGTATTCAGAAGCTTTTGTCCAACAGCAGCATGATCCCTATGCCCTACTTTCCTATTCACCCGATCTTGTCCCATGCAAAACTGCTTTTTGTTTCCACAATGAAAAAAGTCCTCAAAGAAAAATGTTTTGCCCATATGGAATAGGAGGGGGGGGGAAAATGACAGAAGCACTAAAAGGTATCCAAACTGACAAGTTCAAAAACTGTTTTAAGCAGTAGACAAAGTGTCTCAATAGGTGCTTGCATCAGAGAGTATTCTGAAGGTAACTGAACCTTAAACGTATAAAAATAAATGCACATTTATACATATATATCTTATGATATAATACTGTATAAGCAATGGACTTTGATACTTCTTATTTTTATATATGAGGTTGTTTTGGTGGGGGGAGAGGATATTAGACATCATCATAAACTACTAAGTTGATCTCGCAAATGAATAGTAATCTACAGTTTGCCAAAATCTGCTCCAGTGTGAAGGGCAGCTGGAATGTATTCACTTACTGATTGTTCCAAGTAATAATGGAAACTTTCCAGTAACACAGGATACTAATTGCATGATTTATTTATTTTTTTAACTATATAATTTCATTTATTTATTTTTAGAGACTGCTCCGTCACCCAGGCTAGAGTACAGTGGCACCATCACAGCTCACCGTAACCCCAAATTCTTGGGTTCAATGAATGCTTTCTATGTGTCATGTTCTGACATATGTTTCAGGAATCCAGCAGTCTAGAAATGAGCCAGTGTTGCTTCATAATAGTTAACAATTTAGTAGTTTCCAATTGGTGGTGAACATTCTTGCCATACAATTAGAAAATAATTTGCAATATTACCTACCTTATAAGATTGTTCAGAAAATAAAGAATTTAGCAGAGTGTCTGGCATGTAACAAGTATTCAGTAAATTGTCTATGCCATTATTATTCAAAAATTAAACACCAAGAAGTACTTCTAAAAATCGAGTTGAATTATATACATTTATACTAAAATAAAAGTAGTCTTAAAAATGTTAAAATTCCAATTCTTTAATTAATGAGATGCCCTTATCCGTGCCATTTAAAACTGGTGAGATTTGGGGTAATAACATATTATGACACTCAAACAAAATATACAAAAGAGACTTTTAACACCTCTGGCTTCTCTCTCCTCCTATAAAACAAAACTCACAAAAGATTTCTCTTTAGACCTATAAAACACAGGCCATCTTTAAATTGATTTTTACCATCAAGTGACTTATAAGCAGATGATGTAGATGAAAAGATTCAAGAAACATAAAAGATGTTTCAAAATCTGTAATAAAATGATTACTGTGCCTAGAGCAGGCAGCTAAAATCTGCCATATGTGAACTTCCATGAAACCAACTCTTTAAGTTAGGAAAATTGTTTTGCATATTAAATAACTATTTTACACTATCAAAACAACACCTCAAAGGTGAACTTCATAAAAGCAGAGATTTCTGTCTACTTTTTTTTTTTAACTATTATATGCCAGGATCTTATAAGAGTCCTGGTCACTTAGTAGCTTCTCACTAAGTATTTGCTGAGTGAAAGAATAGTAAACAAACAACACATAATTTGTCAATTTGTTTATATTTTAACATTATTCATTTGAAAAATTAAAATGTGAGTTATATCAAAATAATATATATAAAGGTTTCTTGACATTTCTAGTCTAATTAGTTTATTAAATTGATTGGTCAGAAATTAATGTCTTTGAGTATTCTATAGGGATAAAGAAATAACCTTACCTTCTTTTTCTGCTCTAAAAACAAAAGTTCTTTGTGTTGTAACAACTTCAAATTTATTATCTCCTTGAACTCGTACTGTTGATATGGCAGAAAGGGGAATTATTCCTTTTGAATACATCTCCTGTATTGGTTAGAGAAAATAATAAAGAAGACACATGAAAATAAAATCCTCTTGATCTTATCAAAGTAAAAAAGAATGGCATTGTGTTTACATCTGCTTCAGTTTCATAATTTCAATCTAAAGTTTAAAAATGACATACAAATACTATGTCTGCTCATACACTAATTTAGTATTCCCAGAATAGAAACTATTAAATGTCTCCTTCTTTTAAGCAAATTATCTTTTCAATTTTCTTTTCATGTGGAATTAAAAGGGAATGAATCAAATACAAACCATCCTACTAGACTAGCGATCTACAGCTCCAAAAAACAGCAGCACGTTCTTTAAAACAATCTGGTCAAAAGGATTTTATGGTGTTTGCAGGCATCTGCTGGCCACAACAGGTACTGTAGCTGAGCCATTTCAAAACTACTGCTATTACTGAGAACAACACAAATACCTAAAAACCCTGTTGGATTTTTATCAGTTAACCGTTTTACTCAACGTTCTGACGATGAGGCTGTTAATCTCACACTGTGTCACTTTACTTTTTATTCCACAATGACTGATAAGTGAAAAAAGACAGATTTGGCTGCCTGCAACTGGAATATACAAATCACAATTTTGCTCAAAAGGGTTATTTTTATGATTCTGATAACTTTTTCTCAATCCTTATCTTCCTGGACTTTCCCAAATCATTTGATATGATGCATATACCACAATTTCAAGTACTGTGTAAGACTTACTGGTCACTGTGTTGGAAAAAATCTGAGTCCTTATACTTTCAAGCAGTTTAAAAATGAAAAACAAGTTAATGTAATAAAAGTTTTAAAATGTATATAAACTAAGGGATAAAAAATACAGAAGCGAAAATTCTCAATTCTGCTCAGAAGGGGTGAGGGGTGTTTTTACAAATATGGTGACATTTGAGCTTGACCTTAAGAAATACTAACTTTAATCAAATAGACAAATGGGTGGGGGTCAATCTGGTCAGAAAGACTGAATATCGGAGGTGAAGGATAGAGAAAAGAGAGGACAGCAACGTAGAGTCAAAAGAGATGAGGTTGAAACTACATATCAAATTCTCATTATGGAAGGTCTTGAATATCAGAATAATTTAGACACATCCTTAAGGGTCTTTTCTTTCCTTCCACAGCACTATTCATGGAAACCCCACTCTGAGTTAGTTCCAAGTATCTGAAACAACTGGTTAAGAAAAAGCAGGTACTAAACCATTCCATGCAGGGAGCAGCTACCAAGTTTATAACTACCTCCCTCATACAAAAAACAAAAACAAAAAACTCCAGTCTGGGTAAGGGAGATTCGTTGTCAGAAACATGTCATTCTACTAGGATTACCTTCCTCTGCTCATTAAGTAGATACACTATACTACGATGCTTTCCTCTCTTTGTTCTTTAACAGTTTCTTCTCCTTTACTGGCTCAGCTCCAATTTCCCATTCCTGACTTTATGCATCCTTCAAAATCCCATCCATTCTTTAACACCATCTTAAATACCAATGCCATGAAGGCTTTTCTATGTCCTTTCATACAGTAAGAATAGAATATGATATTTAAGCTGTGATTTAGGAAGATGAATGAGCAACCTCATTTTAAAAGGGAGGGATCAAGAAATAAGCACAGAAAATAATGTATTTTCTTTATTTTACTTTTTTAAAAATCTTCTCAAAAAAAAAATAAAATCCCTTCTATTTTATATTTTTTAACTGGCATATAGTAATTGCATATATTCACAGGTTACATAGTGATGCTGCCACACATATAACAGAAAGTGATCAGATCAGGGTAATTAGAACATTTGTCATTTATTTGTGTTGGGAACATTCTATATCCTCTTTCAAGCTATTTGAAACTACATGTTATTGTTAAGTATAATCATCCTACAGTGCTATAGAACACTAGAACTTATTTGTCGTATCTAGCTGTAATGTTGTATTCACTAACAAATCTCTTCCTAACTCCTCCTTCCCCTTAATGTCCTCAGCTTTAGTTAGTATCCTCTATACTACTTTTTTACTTCTATGAGGTCACCTTTTTCTTCATTTAAAATGCATGAGAACATGCAGTGTTTAACTTTTTGTTAACATTATTTAACGTAGTATTCTCCAGTTCTACCATCAGGTTCTGCAGAGTAATATAAAATTTCTCCCTTCCTTCCTTATCTATCCATTTCACTCAACATCACTCCCATATTTCAAGTCATCAATAGCATAAGTGTTATAAAGACCTCAATCTTTAAAAATGAATTTATTATCATGTGAAGATTTACCTTCCCTCTATATCTGTCAATTAAAATATCAGTCTTCTAGTCAATCATTCTGAAATAGGATGAAATTGTCTTTGACCTGTGCTGATCTTTTTCACTCACATAACTTGGACTCTCCCTACACCTACAATGTCACCTTCCTCTTCACCACTCACAGACTCTGAAGTCTGGTCAAATTGACCTTCTTGAGGCTCACTGAGCATATTACATTTCTGTTCAAACAAGTGCCTTTACATACACTGCTTGCTCTGCAAGGAATATTCTTCATATCCATCTTCACATAGTTGCTATCTCCTCATCCTTCATATTTCAGCATAAATACACTGTCTCCTCATCCTTCATATTTCAGCATAAATACACCCTCCTGAAGAAAGCCTTTCTGACCAGGCTTTTTTCTAAGGTCCCTCCATCCTCACCCAGGAAGAATTCCTAACTTATGCCAACAACAACCTGGACTTTTCCTCTGTTACAATTATTCATTGTAACTCAAATGGTGCCTTTCTATTTACTTAGGTGATCAACTGACTGTTAATTAACAGAGTCTCACATATAGGCTTTGGGTCATTTATCTATCTTCCTCACTACCTTTCATTTAGTTGATACTATAGAAACATTTTCTGAACGAATGAATTATATGCGCTGATAGTTCATTTTTAATATGTCTTGAAATTTATTTCTTACTACTTCCACTGAGCCTACAATTCTACACTCTGATAAATTAATGCTTGACTTACAGCAACACTCTTCCGATTTGCTTCCCTACTTTTAGCTTGTTTTCCTTCTAAATTTTCCTGCAAATTATTGTTCAAATATCATACTGTTGAAGACTATAAAGAAAAAGGTTCTTGGAGGCAGATAACAAGATGGGCCTTGAAGTTTGTACAATGTTTTGATGAATGACAATGGCCACAAAAATACAAAGGGGAAAATATAGAAAAAGACGTGCTCAAGTTCCCCACGGTATATACTCAGACATTTTTTAGAAAGATCATTACAAAGAAACACACGCCATGACTGGCTTAATAAAGGAATCCCTGTAATGCAAGTAGGTTAAAATGGTACTACGAGCCCAAAACTAGACCACTAAGTACCCTAGAAATTGAGAGGAGGGGGAGAATGTCTTCCCACTGACAAACATCCAGAAGGGGCACAGCATCTCTGGGGACAGTTTAAGGACCTTCTCCTGGAAATTTGTACTGACTGACAACAGACAGAAAGAAATCCAGAATGTCCAAAGATACATATAGTTATTATGCTGTGTGATCTGTTCCCAAAGTTTAGTTTGTGTGACAATTAGAGGAGCTTATAAAATATATCACTAATGAGATAATTAACTGTTTGTTGAATAAAATATAACCAATAACCCACTTTTTTCCAGTGTAAAAAAGTCAAGCAGCACTGTAGGGAAAAAACAGGAATAAAAGGAGATTATCTACACTACATCTCTTTAAAAAGAAAAACAAAAGATTCCTTAAAAAATAAAAAGCTACACGCAGTATAGCAATATTAATATGTCTAACAGGTAAGTACTTCTGGTAGAAAAAAATTGAAAAAATCCCAAGAAGAGATCAAATTATATTTAACAAGCAAAATACAACGTTACTTTAACCTCAAGAAGATGCATTTTTTCTAACGGCTCGTTTATAATCTATTATGAGATCCCAAGATAAATCTAGTAATTTTTAACATTGTAGAGCTGATTCTACATTCCTCTTGTAACAACACCAGATAAAGACAACATAGAAAAAAATACTCAAATGACAACAGGCTCAAATGACTGCATTTTTCAGAGAGCAAATTTTTTCCTTAAGGAGAAATTTTAAAGCATCTCTTGAGCCTGTAACACACAGATATCTAGGTCAAGTTTGTCATTTATCTACCACTTTCAGACAATGAAATGACCACAGGGCAATTCTGCCCACAGCTGAGTAAGAATAGGGGTGAGTTAGATTTCTTAGCTGGGGATAGATATCAAGGCTGTTGGGATGATACCATTTCATGTTATCCAATGAAGAAGTCCTTGCAGAGACCTGATGGGGTAGCAATGAGAAAAGTGGAAGAAAACTAGGGAAATAGGCAACTCTGCACACTACCCAAATGTCCAACAACCACATGTTCCTCATGTATACACTGAAATACTAAAAGACCCAACTACTCTGTTAAAATAGCTGCCAAAATTATGTACCCAGTTAAGATAGCAGTTATGGCCACATCTATGCATCCTTTTTTTCTAGAGGGGTCAAAACAGAAACTGTGCCTCCTTTCAGGAAACATCCACCCCAGTGCTTTTGTTTTTTGCCAAAATGAAACCAATCATCTGGACAATAAATGGGGGAAATGTCAAAGAAAACAATAATTTCTTTTTTAAAAAATAATGTGAAGCTAAATGATTTATAATAACTCATTTTAATATGAACATTGTATCTCAAATTCAAACCAAGCCTATATCAATATCTAAAAGACATGGTAGGTCCCCAACTCTACACGGAAGCTGAGATGAGCTTTTAAAAAACAAACTGAGAGATTAAAAAAAGATATCCAGTTGGACACAGTTACTAGAAATTCTCTCTCTCAAATGGGAATAAAGATGCCACCACCTACGGAGTCTCATGACATGGAAGCCTGTCTCGCTCCTGAGTAGTTTTCCTCCTTATTTCAATTAAATTAGAGAAGGGCACTGAAGAAAAACAGCAGTCAGATTACATCAGATACTGAGACTACCTTATACTCATCCTAGGCATAGAAATTGTCTCAACATTCAAAAGCACATACATGCAAACTAGAAATACAAACTAAAACAGAAAATCAGTTTTTACAAATATTCTTCCCACCACCTTGCAAAGATCAAAGAGATGTGTTAAAACTTGCTTGATCCTTTATCTGGGTCACTGCAAAGTGAAACCAAATAATTAACACTTCCCTAATTCTTCTGTCATTCTCAGCAGTATAGCACGCAGTGTGTGTTATGTGGCTGTATGTGTCACTTTCTATCTAAAAGCATATATTCTTCTGCCTAGCAGCACTTCAGAAGCAAGATATAAGAGGGAGTCTAAATCTCTAGTCAAGCCACAAATATAACTAACACTAGGAAAACTCTAAATAATGAGAAAAAATGTTAAATTATAAGCTATAAATAAAAAAAGTAAAATCTTAAAATCAGTATGTTAAGAGAAAGTATATTGTTAAAACAAAAGTCTTATTTTAATTAACTAACATATGGTAGTATATTTATTACTTCCAATTTTTTATTAAGGATATTTTCAAACATAGAGAAGTTTTAAAAAATAGCACAATGAGCACCCATCTGTCCTCCATCCAGATTTGACAATTGATTATAACTTCAGAATTCATTTTATATAAGTATGCTTGTGTGCAAATAAATGTATACATCTGCAAATATAAATATATAAAGATAGGTAACATTTGAAAAGTATTTTCAGATACAATAATACTCTAAATGCCTAAATATTTTAGCTGTATCTCCTAAGAGCTGACATTCTCATACCTACTGAGAATGTGCTCAAAAGACCTGACATTCTCAAACCTACTGAGAATGTGCTCTACTATATCAGTAAGACTAAATTGCATAAAGAATATATTGTAAACACTTTCACATAATAGTCAAAATTTTCAATGAGCTCTAACTCCAAACTCAGCTTCACCTTCCACAAATCTTTCTACACTCTCCTCTCCAATCAGAGTAAACTACTCAGTTCTACAGTATATGGTCCACATTTTCCTATCTGGGCATCTCACTGTCACTATTCTCTCTCCTGAAAGGTCTTGTTCTCTGTAGTTTCTATAGGCACAAATGTTTCCCTTTCTTCAAGACCCAAGGCAAATGAATCTCATGCAAACACTCCTCTGCCCCCCCCCCCCCCCCCCCCAGATGCAGCAACCTCTTCTGGCTTTGGCATTTTCTACCATGGTGTCATTTTTACACATTCCTTGGTACTCTCTAAGACAAAGATAATTTCTTATTCACCTTTATATTGCTAATAGTTCCCATGGTTTATAGATGATACTTCATACATAACTGCTAGATATATGGTTTTTTTTAAACCCAGTTTTTATGTAACAAGGAAAAGTTAAATTATGAACATATTTTATCTTATTCAAACTCTTTTCAGGTTGAAAAATCTACTTTTTTTTCATGAAAACCAAACCAACTGCTTAGTTTACTGAAGTACACTTAGTGTGTGCAAAGCAATGTTTGAATACCGTAAAATGTATTTACCTTCTCATTATTGTAGTAAGAAATGCTAAGGCCATCAAATTTCACCCATCTCTTCTGAAACATGCGTTTTCTGCAAAACATATGAAATTGTTATTTTACATTCAAGTACCATCTGCTTGGATTTTAAATGCATTTGTAACGTAACCATGTAAATATATTCCTGTTTGCTGTTAAACAGTGCAGGCAACAATAGGCTATGACAATGTACAGCTTTGGCCATGGTACATAGGAAACAATATGCATAATAACACTTTCTAGAGAGCTGACCTAAGAATTTTATTTTTAATGATACTGTTAACAGTACTATCAAACACATTTGTAAGTTTCAGCATAATACAAAGTGTGGTCAGAACCACTATCATGGACCAATTTCCCTTAAATAATATAATCCCTTAATGAAGATAATATAAGCTTTCACCCCTCATTAACTTTATACATCTATTTCATTTTACCTTAATTTTTGCTTTTGGGCATAAATAATATTTTGCTAAAATTAAGAAAAAAATTGTCACTTACTTTGATTTCCCTTCCCTGGAGTCAGAAAATTCTACAGGTTCTGAATATCCTTTTTTTTTTTTTTTTTTTTTTTTTTTGAGTCTGAGTGGCACACTCATGGCCACCACCGCCTTGACCTGCTAGGCTCAGGTAATCCTTCCGCCTCAGCCTTCCAAGTAGCTGGAACTACAGGCACGTGCCACCACAGGCACCGGCTAATTTTTCTCACTTATTGTAGAGATGAGGTCTCGCCAAGTTGCCCAGGCTGGTCTCAAACAATCCTCTCACCTCAGTCTGCCAAAGTGCTGGGATTATAGGTGTAAACCACAGTGCCCGGCGTGAATATCCCATGTTTTACATGGCTTTCAGTTTGGACTGACGTCATCCAGATACTTTTAGTCCTTCTCACAGATCATATATGGAAACTAACTTCCTGTTTTTAAAAAAACAATTTCTAAACAAATTTGTAATCATCAGCCATGTCTACCTACTGTTTCTGAAGTTATCTAACAGGGAGTTGGTATAGCTTTCTGTGGTTTTCAGAAGATTCAACCATAGAAAAAGAACTTCAGGGAGTACAGAGAGCTTGTCTTCCCCAGGTCCATGGCATTACTTAAGTAAAATGCAGCAAACTTCCCACATGAATCGCTAGCAAATTTATTGTGCTTAAGATAAAATTAGACCAAATCTGATCAAATGGAGAAAATGTTTGCAATTCATCAATGCAGACAACAATTTTACATATAAGCATTGAATTAATTATTAGAACACATAAGGAACTTAAAATAGTATAACTGCCACTGACCACCCAGCCCTCTTTCCCTCTCACTCCCCTTCATCTGCTTCTTTTTAATTTATCTTGGCCTGACTACAATAAATTTTCTTCACATTACAACACACAACAGTGTTACTGACATCTGGTTTTTACTCCTTCTAGTAACTCAAGGGTTCTTCAAATTCATGGCATTAAAAGTTAAAAGATAAAGAAATATTAAGCAAATTTACAATAATGATACATTGAATAAATTAGTCACTTTGTGCTCATTTGATATTTATCTCTGCTATACTCAAAAGCAGGAAATACATACCTTTCCACAATCCAAACAGTAATTCTGTAAAACAAGATTTTGTTTTGCACTCTAATCCACCTTACATTGTGAAAGGTGGTAAGCTTGAGTTCAATAGCATTTCAAAATAAAAATAAGTAACAGCTGTGAGAAGACAGAGGCTTATGTCCATTCATTACCCCTCTCTTCTTCCCTTTGCTAACTCCTTATCTTTGGTTGAGTTACACTGAAACCATCTACAGGGAAATTCTTTCCCTGATGACTCAATCCTAAACAGATTACAAAATTACTCTCTCTCAAAGCACCCTCTACTTTTCCTCACTGTACTTAACACAATCTCTAAATATACATATTTATTCCCTTGCTTACTGTCCATCTTCCACATCAGGCCTTGTGCTTTTCAAAGTTCAAGAATGTTTCCTTCTCTATAATTAACAACTACCACAGAGACAAATACGACACTGAAAAATAATTTGCTGAACGAATGAGTAATGTGATTAGGCACAGTTCTTATAGCAAAATGGGCAGGAGGACAGACAAATAAAATCTAAAAAGATCAACGCTTATATAATCATCTTTAAAAAGAAACTTTGGAGGAATGTAAGAAAACTTAAAAACTCAGAATTAAATGCAAAGTTTCAAAAACTGCCAAAGCATCAAGTGAAAAAGGTTCAAAATTTGCTTTAACACATCCCACTTAAGTTTAACTCCAGTCATTGGGACACATAAAGCTTTCTTAGAATTACATCACCATCTTGATAGATAGTTTGTGGCCTGAGGAGCACCCAGCCACGTTACATTCATGTCCACAGACAAATGAAAAGGGGAAGAGGGAGGGCAGATAGTTTAGTATCTGTTAGGCTTAAGTATCAGTCAAGGATTCCACCATCTAACTAGCTATATCTTTCCTCTCAGGCACAGATACTGCAAAGGACACATTATACCCTTGGCTCTCTGAGAAGAGCCGATGAAAACCTCAGCCTCTGAGAGATTTGGCTCCTAAGATGTCCTCTCAACCACTTTAACTTTCTCAACTAGCTGGAAACTACTTGATGTGCTCATTTATTTTCAACTCAGTATTTTTAAAGATTACTTCATCTCTTTAAAAATCTATGGAGGGACAGGTATAAGACAAATCCTAGACCATAATGAGATGGAATGAGAAGCCATATTGCGTAACAGCCGAAAGAACGAGTGTTCTATAGGAGGAGAGAGCTACTCTGCTATGCTACCATTAAAACTTTGCTCTGCGGCTGGGCACGGTGGCTCATGGCTATAATCCCAGCAGTTTGGAAGGCTGAGTCAGGAGGATCACTTTGGTTCAGAAGTTCAAGACCAGCCTAGGCAACATAGCAAGACCTCATCTCTACAAAAAAAAATTAAAAATTAGCTGGGCATGCTCGAATGTCTATAGTCCCAGTTATTCAGGAGACTGAAGAATAAGGATCAGTTGAATCCAGGAGGTTAATGCTGCGGTGAGCTGTGATCATGACACTGCACTCCAGCCTGGAGAGCAGAGTGTGACTCTGACTTAAAGATAATAAAATTTAAATTAAAAAAAAATAAACTTTGCTCTACTGTCATAAATTCATGTAGTCAGCCATCAGAATTTCTGGGTATCTACTCTGTGGACACACCCCCTGGCCACACTGCTCTTTTCTCTAGGCTCTCTCTTGCCTCATGGTCTTTCCATATGCCATTTTATCTACCTAAAAGGCTTCCTGTCTGCTCTTGACATGAACAACTCCTTCTTACCCTTGAGCTCTTAGCTTCAAAGTCATTCCCTCCAAGTGTCCATCCCTGATTTCCACATAGATTCCTTAGGTTTCCATTTCTTTACTTTATGACATTGAGCAGAATTTGGAATTTGGAATTCTAGTATTGCATCATCTATTATTACCCATACTTGATTTTTTTTCCTGAGCCTTAGCTTTTATATCTTTTTGTAAAGATGCATTTTTATTGGTATATATAAAGTGATATTTGGATACATACATGCAATGTGCAATGATCAGTCAGTGTAATTATCATAGCCATCACCTAAAAACAGATTTGAGATCCTTTAGTATAGAAACTATGTCTGTTTTGTTTATCGGTATAAAA
The DNA here is from genome assembly GCF_000164805.1 of Carlito syrichta. Lineage (NCBI taxonomy): Eukaryota > Metazoa > Chordata > Mammalia > Primates > Tarsiidae > Carlito > Carlito syrichta. Next base: position 79,550 of record NW_007246490.1, read on the forward strand.
CCAGACTACCACAGATTCTAGCATATAAAATGCACCTAATAATTACTAAATGAATAAATTTATTTTTCACTGAAAGATGCTTATTCATATTTCCATTTAATGACTATAACAATAGACACTACTGAAACACCCTTAATTTATATTTTTTCAAATAAAAATCAGATTTTTTTAATATGACTAAATAGCTTTGTAAATCTATCTGTTACTGAAGAAAAAAATGAGAACCTACAGAAAGTTTGAACAGCTCACCATTAATTTCAATGTAATGTACATTTTAGAGTTAAAACTATTTTTAACCAACATCTCATCATTTCCCCTACCCTCTAGTCCCTATTACCATTCTAGTCTCTGTTTCTATGAGTTCAACTTTTGTAGATTCTCCTTAAAATAACGTTGGTCAAATGGCACAAACTTTCAGTTATAAGAAGTAGTTCTGAAGATCTAAGGTACAGTATGAATATGATAGTCAATGTATCGTACACTTTAAATCTAAAGAGTAGATTTATTTTTGTATTTACAGAAGATTTTATAAGAAATAAAACTGAGTCAAGATTACATTTACAACACCAACAAAAGACTCTTAAAAATAAAAGTTTGCCTAAAGTAAAAAGAAATGATAATTTTAGTACTCAATAAGAGAGTAGATCTTAAGTGTTTATTCCATAAAAGAAAGGTAACTGTGAGGTGATAGCTATGTTAATAGCTTGTTTGTGTAATTATTTCACAATGTATAAGGATATAAAATACAACACATTGTATACCTTAAAAATATATGCTTTTTATTTGTTAATTATATCTCAAAAAAGTTTTTAAAATAAGAAGAAAATAAATGTAAATACATCTCCTTAAAATGTATTTGATACTTTCCTACTTAAAAATGCAAATAACCAATTTAAGATGCTTTTACAACTAAAGTTTTATAAACCTTGAGTAATCTATTTTTTTCATTAAAAGTGTTAACATTCAATTAGCTGTTTTCTGCACAATATTGAACTCTAATAAGAGATAAGAGATTAGAGATAAGAACTTACACTTAGAGATATTAGAGATAAGAACTTACACTTAGACCATTTCTCACAGTATTATTCCCCTTTCTAGCAAATGGAAACTTAATTATTAGTAAACCCTACAAATTAATCAAAATTTCAACTAAATAATGAAAGGAAGAGCTTGAGAAATACTGTACTTCTGAATGTCAATGTAAAATTTTAAACTAATAAATACTGATGAACACAAAATGGTTAATGAGTTGCAAGAGTTAAATACTTCCCTTGTGTATTTGTAAACATTTATTCGATATTATGCTACTAATCGATATGCAGTTCCACAAGAATTAATGCATAATTAATATACACACTACTGGAAGTTGCTAAAGTATTTCACAAGTTTTCTCTGAAGTTGTGCATTTCCCTTAAATTTAATTTAACTTAATTTGTTTCACAAACGTTAAAAAACAAAAAGACAAAGTATGAAAGACAATTCCATCTTAGTCTGCATTCTTGCTAACATGATACAAATGATCTCTAGAATAATGATACAGTATTACACAGAGAAGATAGTTTAAAGTTTCAGTCAATAAACAACTTATTTGGCACTAAACTTGGTAATAAAAATAGCAAACAGTGCTTAATACCAGGTACTATGCCAAGCCACATTCAAATATTAACTAATTTAATTCTGCAGACAACCATGAGAAGTAATATTGCTATCCCTATTTTACAGATGACACCACAGAGGTAATTGTTAGTTAAATAATCTCCCTATGTCACACAACTAGTAAAGAACATACCTGGGAGTCAAATCCAGGCAGTCTCTTCCCAAAGACTGTACTCTTTTTTTTTTTTTTTTTAGTTGGAGTCTTACTCTGTCACCCAGACTGGAGTGCAGTGGCCGATCCCGGCCACCGCAGCCTCGCCTGCTGGGCTCCGGCAATCCTTCCGCCTCAGCCTTCCAAGTAGCTGGAATTACAGGCACGTGCTACCACGACCAGCTAATTTTTTGATTTATTGTAGAGATGAGGTCTCGCCAAGTTGCCCAGGCGGGTCTCGAACCCGCGGGCTCAGGCAATCCACTCACCTCAGCCTCCCAAAGGCGCGGGATTACAGGCTGAGCCACCGAGCCCGGCTAAGACTGTACTCTTAACCACTACACAAAATAGACTTTAGAGCATTTTATAGCAAAGCATCCTGGACATGCCTTTAGGTAGTAATAACATTTAAACTCCACACATTTTATATGTGAGTTCAATCTTGCAAAGTGCTTCAGAATTCCTTCAGGAGAAAAGGTAAAGTAGACATGAAACACATTAGCCTGGGTTTTATCTTATTTTGTTTTTAGGGTTCTGAAGGGAAACATTTCTTTAAGAAGCTTTTTAAGAATAATTTATAAGGGTTGTACAGTATTATTGAACGGATTTCTAGAAACTGTTCCCTTGAGCTCTGGTAGGGCAGGTGGTATAAAGTTTCAACTGCTTTCAAAAAAAAAAAAAAAAGCTTCACCATCTGGAGTCATTTTTTGTTGTCTCAAAATATGTTTCTTAAAAATTCTTTTTTAACAACACTGTATACACGCACAATGAAATCTCTATTTATGAAGTACTCACACAGAGGCACTCCAGTTTAATTTCATTCCTAAATGAAAGCAGAGATTTTTTCAATGATTACACATCTAAACTTAAAACAAAACTTAACATCTAAAAAATACGCAAACCCATGATGTTGACTTAAGGTGTCAGAAACTACCAAATTTTCACCTTTAAAAATCGCACAACTGAACTCAAAGGCACAGATCAAATGTATAGCTCTTAATAATCATTTTATTTAAAATCACAAGAAATATACTTCTCAATTATTCTAAACAATCTCATAAGAAAAAAGATATCACCACCATGCTGGTCTAGATTCATCTGCCTCCTTTACATAATCTTAAAAAATGATAGCACATTTCATCCTATTCACTCCTCTAACCCTAACTGGACTAAATATATTTGAGAACTACTACAATCTCCAAAAGTATAGGTTTTTGTTTATTTACCTAATTATTTGTTTTTTGTTCAGCCAATTATTTATTTTATCCAATTACTTTCTTAAGTATAAGACTTTTAAATGATGCAGTATTAGTAATGAAGTATTTTAGAGACAGAGAGGGTACAAGGAATTACTAAGATTTTTATATTGAATGCCGGCACTTTTCCATTTTTAAAGTGTCTTTCCTCACTTTCAAGCAAACCGAAGTGATAGTTTTCAAGATTATAAGAATCAAATGAGTTGAAGCCACAAAACAAAAATAAAATACAACAAAAATTATCTTCAATCCCAGCTTCCATCTCTGCCATATCTACATCTTTAAGTGAGGGGAAAAAAAGTACTCAACATAAAAATTCTAAGGGCTAAAAAAAAAACTTTTGAATTTTAATGTGTGACTGCCAATTTTTAAAATACCTATAAAGAGTTTAGTGCTTACATGACATGATATGTGAAGAGCTATGTTAAAAGATTCACACCTCTTTATTTTATGGAGTCATATTCTAAAATATCCAACATAAACCAGCTTCCAGTTAGTATGATCATTTCAAAGTTTGTATTTACTTCTGCTTCTCTCCAAACTTCACTAAAACACACAAAAATATTTAAAAAATAAATACCCTCAAATAAACATTGACTAGAGAAGTAGGCAACAATAGCAATATTTAGAAATCTGGAGAGTAGAACAAACTGATTGCTAAGCCAGCATCAGATCAAATTAAGAGGAAAACCAGTTTACTCCCACAGAACCTCAGAAAGTCTCAGGGAACAGAGGCATCGAATAACTCTAGAAGTGACTATGAAGGTGAGAACTGGGGATGAGAATAGAAAGATATAGTGAAAGGCAGTTTAAGATGCCCCCCACCACTCCATCCCAGAAGCCCTTTTTCACTTTACACAGTTAGAAAACTGTCCATCCACTGTACTCACAAAATAGTAGAGACTTATTCAGTGGAGAGGGTAAAACAGGGGGTCTCTGGGCTGGGAGTCTCAGGCATGGTCAAGAGTAAAGAACAGTATTAAAAAGGAAGAATCAATAAAATTCTACATCATAACTATTAATACCAAAACAACAACAACAAACCCACTTTCCCTAGTAGGTCCCCCAAAAGCTGGTGACCAGGCTTATTAACCCTCAGAAAGGAAATTCATTTAAAAGATATTAACATGAGGACTCTCCATGGAGATATATTAGTAAAAGACCTACCATTATCATCTTACAAGATACAGATAGCAAGACCCATCAGAGCCTGCTGTACTCAATCAGCTTAGTAGAATTTCATTTAAAGTGAACTGACAAAAAATATCACTAAGTTAAAAGATGAAGAGGAATCCCCTATGAAAAAAATTATAAGAAAAAATCTCTACAGTAGATGAAACCTTCAAAAAGGTATTAATATCCTTAGAGAATGTATTTCATTTGTGAAAGAAGAACATTATGCTATAAAAGAACAGTCAAAAGAAAGTGTTTTGTGTATGAAATACAAGACAACAAAAAACTAAAATATTAAAAAATGCAATTGAAGAAACTTCTCAGCAGAAATGAAAAAACTAGCAAAAGATTCAACATCAAACTACTTGGAATTCTAGAAAAAAAAGGAAAAGAAAAGAAAGAAAAGTTTTTGAAGAATAAAATAAGAAAATCTCCCAGAACTGAAAAATAGGCTATATAGAAATAACTAAGAGTCAAATTTCTCAGTAATAGCTATAGAACATCAGGGATCTAGAAGACTACAAATTGATGATCTGGAGAAAATATTACTTCCAGTTAAAATGTCTGAAACCAAATAAATTACCAATAACCATGCTTAGAAAGAAAGACACTTTCAAACATGCACAGTCCCAAAAAACTTACTCACTGTCTACTTTTTCTTAGGAAACTTCAAGGAGTTTTATTCAAAGAAAAGGTATAGGATGGAGACACAGTAACATGAGATTCAGGAAACACAAAAACACTAAAAAGGCACAGAAAAGCCCCAGGATAATCATGAGGAGAGTCCTAGGATGTTAACTGTGCCTGGGAACAACTAGCCCAATCTAAAGTTTCTGAAGAGGCTGTAAGATGATCAAATAGATAGTTTCTATATTTTGGTTACTTCAGAGATTTATATGGAATTCAATAAGAATTTATATAAAAATCTTTAATAAAATGTGTAAGAATTTTCAGATGAAGTACATAAAAATTAAGGAAACAAAAAGTCAATAATTACTAATCCCAGAAAAACTTAAAGTTGTAAATGAATACAAAAATATTCATACTAGCATTTATAACCATAAAATAAAAATAATTGACAGATATAATCTAAATATTTCATGTAACTATATCAAAAGGATAATAGGAATTGTGTCTATGCTAGAAGGGAAGAGGGGACAGTGGTGAAAATGAATAAATATGATAGTCTATGACAGTACATCAGTAGTTAATTCCAAGCGCTAAAAAGCAAAAAATAAACAAAAAAGGATAAAAATATTATTATGATATACAAGGTAAATTCCAAAAGAAACTACTAAAAAAGTTGAAAGCAGGTGCCTCTCCATGAACACTAGACACTCTAGCACAAGGGTGAGATGGGCAGACACTGGACACTGCTGGGGGTGGGGGTAGTGAGGGAGCCGGCACGTGGCAACATCCTGGGTACCTGGTCCACTATCAGGGGGAGAAAAGCCAGTTAGAAGCCCAAACTTCACCTGCACGCAACCTACTTATGTTGTAAATCTCCACTTGTACCCTACAACTCCAAATTTTTTTTTTTTTAAAGTGATACTTCTTATGAAGAAGCCGGAGGGGAAGAAGAGTTGTTATGTTTTTTTTTTTTTTAGAACTCTCTGACACTTAAACTATATGCTTTCATAACAATCAAAAAAATTGGATTTTAAAAGTCCAATGGAAACACATTCTGTTTGTCCAGATAAGAACAGACTAAGACTCACTACTAGTTACATTATCCAAGGTCACATGCAATAAAATGATGTTCTTCTGAAAAAGAAAGAAAACTGAGGCTTGTTGTCACCAATTAAATAAGGGTCCAGCCCAAAGTTACCTACTTTTCCAAATGAGAACATAGAGGAAGTCTTGACTTTACACATTTAGGTGGGAATTGGAGGTTCTGAGAAACTGAGTAATACAGAATGATGTCTTGGAAAGGCTAACTTCAGTCTTTCTGATGACGCCAATGCCCTATTCACTTCTCTGCAGCTAGACTGAAAGGAATTAACCTTGTCATTTTAATGGAAACTAAAACTAAACAATTTTCTTCCTAAAACTACAAATATAATATTGAAGGTTTTTATTTCCTTGGCACAAACTTTATAAGTGGCGAGTGACTTGAAAAATGGCTAACTAATCTGCAGGTATAAAAAGATACTTTGTATCAGGGATATAAGATTCAGTTTTAAGCTTAACAAGGCGACCGATATATAATTCCTTAGTCAGATAGACTTGCCAGCTTTTCACATTTGCCACTCACAGAAAGGCCAGCTGTATGCTAGCAGTACTAGGAGATTTGAGGCACTCAAACATTTGTGTACCCAACTGGAGAATGACTCCACTAATGCAGCCTTAGTGACTCTGGACGCTGGCTGGGAAATTGGCCACTGACACAGTCACAAATAGTATAAACTATTTGAACTCCCATCAAGTCATTGGCTACTGACTTCAGGGTGCACTGGCTCCCAGTGATTGTCTGGGATGTGACCTTTAACTGGTATTTAACCATTAGCTTTTTCATTTTCCCTAGTCCTCTGTTCAACCCGAACATGCATTTCACTGGCATTTTCTCCCACCTGGACGTAGAGCCCAACCTTGCATCTTCCATTAAATAACCCCAAACTCCGCTTTGGTCTTAAGCCCTGCTCACTGTCTCAGGCTTCAATCTATCCAGATTATCACCTACCTGAGTGTCTTTTCATTTCCTCTAGCCAGAAAAGTATTTTATCTAAAAACACTAGTTAAAATCATACCCATTTTCCAAAGAGCGATTCAGCTGTTACGTGACCTCCCTAAAAGGTCTTTGAAAGAATGCTTAATCAACCCTCTGTAACCTCTTCCTCTGTGCTCTGTGGACCTTTCTGTATCGATTATTATCTCCACCTTTCGGCTTTATTGTTATTTGTATGTATTTCTTTTCTGCCCTAAATGGGAACTACAAAAAGACAAGGAACACATCTTGCTCATCCTTGTCCTCCTCCACCGGGAATTGCTGAGTTAACCTCATGCGTGCAGCTTCTGCTGTCCCAGGCTCCCATTGCCACATCAGTCTTCCCCACAGTTAAACAATAATTAAATTTTAAAAAGAAGGATTTAGCCGAGTAAGAAATAAAGTCCCGAAAATTTGTGTAGTAAAACATCAATACCTTAATATACATCACAGTTTTTATAAATAGGCTCAGTGTATTATGCAGAATACACAAACATCTTTAGAAAACAGTACATTAAAAAAAGTCAAAAGGGCTTCCTTGTTGCAGATATTCTTTAGGATTTCAATTTGTGCATCTCTAAAAGGTATAGCACATTCTACCATGTTCTCTTTTCTTTACAACAACTTGCAGGATTCCTTTTCTGAGTTGCATATTTGGAAAATGCTGGAATACATCAAATCCTGTCTTTCATGTTTGTATCTATGCAGATCTGCTGATTAATTACAGCTGGAAAAAGGCTGGGGAGGGTTTTTCGTGTTTTGTTGTTTTTGTTTTAATTATCAAAACTCAGTGAGATATTTTTAAAAACAAGTGTCATTTCTTAAGTTTTTCAACTTCTTTGGCCTGTTTGACACACTGGTAACAGTCCCACTGTCAACATTTTACCAAGTTTCTTTCATACAATTTTTTTAAACCACTAGTCTACAGTATATATTTTATTTAGGTCATTCAAATATTTGAATAACTTTTCATACTTTAAATGGGAAATGCTTCAGTATTTTTTGTTACGTGATGTTCAACAATTATTTACTTAACTAAATATTGGCAGTTTTCACAAAGCGTGCACTAATTTAAAATTGGCATTTCCATTTGAAAAGCAAATAGACACTTACTCATGTGAAATAAGTTGTGATTATGAATTTTATTATTTTGGTTAATGTCACTCATTAAACAAAAGACTGTTTCAAACACTATTTTTAAAAGTACTTGGATGGATGGATTTATAGTCTACCATACTCAGTGATAAATCACAAAAACAAAGAATGAGTACCACAAGTTCTCACTCATAAGCAGACCCTGAACATTTATCACAATACTACAAGAAAGGGATTGGCAGTAGCACATTGCCGGGGGTGGGAGAGTGCATCATTAAGGGTACCTGATCCTAAACCAGGCGAAGTGGGGACCAGTGGGAGGCCCAAACTTCACCTGTATGATGATTGCTTATGTACCTAATCTGAGTTGTACCCCACATCTTTAAAATTTTAAAAAAAGTATAAACTGGTGTGTAGCTACTTGTTTTTAAGCTATGTTTTGATAATTTATGTATGCATCTTTAAAAGGGAAAAATAATTATTAAAATACAAAACACTGAGAGCTCATTACCCTGTTAATGTATACCAGCACTATTTACACCTTTTCATCCATTAACATATTACTGAGCTCAGCAATTTCTATGATTAAGTCCTTATATACATTTTTAACTGCTATTTTAGAAAAATTAAAAGAAAAAATAAAGTCTAATGCTAGCCTTTTTACTGCTTTATTATCCCGTAAATACTAAGCATCTACCATGTGCCAGGCAATGTTCTACTAAAGGTATCACAGTACAAGAGAAGCAATATGGATGAATGACTGTCCTTGAGGAGTTTATATAAAATAAATAAATCCTCTGGCCTATGGGCCCTGTAGAAGAAAATAAAGTAATAATTACAGGTGTGATGGGGTGGCAGGAGAGAGGGACAATTGTAGTGATAAATTTGGTGAGCAAGGTCTACATGCAAAAGCGACATTAGAGCACGAATCTGAGAGAGGTGAGGTCCAAGCCATGTTGATCTTTGTGGGGACAGCATTTAGGCAGAAAGGAGAGCAAGTGCAGAGGCCTCCAAGAAGGACTCCTGTATTTATAACTTCTATATTTTATTGGAACACAGCCTCATTCACTGGTTTCCGCATCATCTACATCTGTTTCCATGCCACAGTTGCCAAGTTAAATAGAACATAAACCATATGGCCGGGCATGGTGACTAACACCTATAATCCCAGCATTTTTGGAGGCCGAGGTGAGAGGACTGCCTGAGCCCACGGGTTCGAGACCAGTCAGAGCAACTTGGTGAGACCTCACCTCAACAATAAATCAAGAAAAATTAGCCAGGCATGTCTGTGGCTCCAGGTACTTGGAAGACTAAGGTGGACATATCGCCTGAGCCCAGCAGGTCAAGGCTATGGTGGCCATGAGCGTGCCACTGCCCTCCAGCCTGGATAACAGAGTGAGGTTCTAATTAAAAAAAAAAAACAAACCCACAATAAATCAAAAATTCAGCCAGGTATAGTGGTGCGCACCTGTGGTTCCAGCTACTTGGGAGGCTGTGGCCAAAGAATCACCTGAGCTCAGCAGTTCAAGGCCACGGTGGCCGTGAGAAAAGTCACTGCACTCCAGTCTGGGCAACAGAGTGAGATTCCATCTCAAAAAATAAACAAATAAAAATAAATAAATAAACCGTATGGCTGTTGAGTGTAAAATATTTACTATCTGATCCTTTGCAGAAAACATTGGTTGACACCTGCTGTTTGGAATTCAGAATGTCAGCTTAGTCAATGCTATCTGCAGCAAAGAGACATGTGGCCATGAGTTAAAGCTCAGCAGCCTGAAGAAATGGTTGGGAGTCATTTTGCCAACACCATGAGCGTCTTAAACACCTTCACAAAAGCCTGTTGAGTCAAATTAAAAAAGGAAAAGTTTCAGATTCTACTCTGATCTAATAAACAGATGCTTTTTGGCCAGTTACACATGTTTCTTTCAAATCATGGCAATATAATCACATAGAAGAGTTTTTAAATTTTTCTTGGTAACATAACAAGCTCCGTTGTTGACTTTGATGTCTCCATTCATCCTGGTATCCAGGAGAAAACCTTTACACCAGAAAACTTTTATGCCAGAAAAAAATATAAATCCAGAAAACTTACAGGATCTAACCCTAGGCAGGTTCTGAATAGAAAGAATGGAAAGTCAAAGTTCTGATAGAGAGAAATGTTCTAACTGCGCCAAAGGTGGCCAAAAATGGTGAAGCTTTCTCAATGTGCCTGGAGCATAAACAGACCAACCCTGTTAAGAGTGACATGTCATCAGAGACCACACAGGAAACTATAGCAGCTGGGGCTCTACCCAGGAGGTATTAATTCTTCCTGTGATACTTTGAGAGAGTGCTTGGGTCTCCCTAAATACTTAATCTTTATAGAAATGAAAGATTCGAGAATATTCAGGCTCATTGTTTCATGCTATCAGTGTGGAGACTCGAGTGCCGATTCACATTTTCAGTATATGAATATGCATTTGCCAATAATATTTATGACTGATAAAAATAAACAAAACACACAGCAGACAATTTTGTCAACCATAATGTAACCAGAAAGAAGTGACATGAAATAACTGATATTAAGAAGTAGCCTGCTTCAATTTAGTCAAAATCAATTTCCTAAAAGGATGCAAATATATAAAGTATTAACATGTAATTACCAATTATAAAAATTTTGAAGTGTTTCTGCTTTCTTAAGAAATGTAATTTCTGCCCTCACTAGTCATTTGATGCTGCTTCTGGTAATCTTTTTTGCTAGTGAAATTATTTTAGATCAAACCAAGGTTGTCTAGAAATAATGAGGCACATTTTCAGAAACCAACACATTGCAGAGATTCATAACATTAGCTACTTGAATGTGAGAGGCTTAATCCCAAAATAATAATTCATGAGAAACATTTCAAGTAAATAATTCAAAAAGACATCCAAATATCAGAAAGCCAGAAAACAATTCTAATTAAACATAATCCCTTCCCAGAGATTTCTCAGGTCTGTAAAATGCTTAAGGGACATAAGTTTCTTTGCAAACATCTGAAATGATAAATCTGTTTTAAAAGTGTAATGTTCAAGGGATTCTGTCCTTCTGTGCAACATACAAAAATCAAAACAATATATCAATAACAGTGAAGACCTAAATCTAACAATGATGTACTTTTCCCTAACTACAATAGCCCTTGTATTCTCAAATAGAACACTGTTATGATATGAGCAAAAGGCAGATAGTGTGAGCTGAGTAATAGCAACTCAGTCTGTGTTGTTTTTCTTTGCTACATATTAGAACACAGGACAGTGCCTTTTGGTGTGAAGATAGAAACTAACAATAAGAACTGAATAAGGATCTAACAATAAGAACTAACAATAAGAACCAAGAAGTGAGGTCATAACTTTCTAGTTTAATTTGCTATTCAGAACCATAATGCAGCATTGTACTGCACATATCTCTCCTTAAGTCTAAAGATGAGCATCAGCAAAAGTGGACTAAAAGTCCCTAAAAACTGTATCTGTTGGCGGGGGGGGAGGTGGTGATGGCAGCAGCAAGCAGGTAGGTTTAGAAATAGATAAACTTCAGAGTACCATATGTTCTCACTCATAAGCGGAACTTGAACAATTATGATACTATAAGAAAGGGATTGACAGTAGTGGAAAACTGTCAGGGGAGAGGGGGTGGAATTGGCAGTTGAGGGAAACTGCTGGGGCGGAAGGGGCATACCTCATCAACAAGGGTACCTGCATGATCAATGTTTATATACCTAACCCTGATTTGTACTCCATATCTTTATAACAAAAAAAGAAATAAACTTAATTTTCAAAAATATGCCACTTACAAAATAAATGAACATATACATACCCTTGAGGAGAGAGCTTGTCTAGCCATCCTGATTTAACTTTCTTTGCAGACGATCCATAAAAACAGGCATAGGGAGATATTGCATTCGAGGAAGTGACTGCTGAATCAGCATTTCCACTCGTTGAGCTTAATGGATAACTGTGCCTGTTAGCAGGGTCCAAATTCAATGCTTTTTGAGTCCTAGATTTAGATGCCTTTGAATTTTTTCTTCTTAAACTCTGAAAGCATTCTTCTACTGTTGAGTATTCGGATTCAGAAGGAGGGTCTATCAGAGTACTGTTTTTGTCCTCTCGAGGTATCCAAATATCTTCCACTTTATCTTCACTTACTCCCTCCTTCTTGTTATCATATATGCTAAATGAAAAAAAATGGTGTCAACATTTCACAGTGCAATGTCTGATTTAAGACATCAGTGATTTTTTAAAAATTTATATAGCATATAACAGATAGGAGAAATTTTTTAAGGCCAGAAAAATCTTAGAGATCAATTAGCCTACCTGATAATTTTTAAAATTCTTCCACAGAAAGTAAGTAGACATCTTGTATTATCCTATGACATACTAGAATACTACTAAACATTTTTCTGACGTATAATTTACTATGATCACGTTTATTTTGAAGAGATGGGAGCAGGTGGTAAAGACAGAGATTGACTATATTCTTTGCATCACAATTTAAATATCTTCAATAATACAATGTACTGGCCAGTGCAACCTCTGTTCTCTTGGCAACATGATAAACCACTAACCCATCAGTGTGGAGATCTTATCTCCAACTTCTTGCCCTCTACCTGCTCTCCTCTAACAGACTCCAAGGACTCCATGTCTCCTATAATGTAATAAAATGGAGAGTATGTCTGACTGCTGAGAGCATAAATATTATTCTACAAAACAAATAAGGAAGTATATTGCAGCACATTGCTAGCTAGAAAACAAGAAAGAGTCAGAGTACATTCCAAAGGTAAAAACTGCATCTACTATTTACTAGAACGTACTCATAGCTAGGCATATTTCTACAAATGACATAACAGATTCACTTGGTCATTCATAAAAAATAAAACTCATTACAAGGATTAGTTTGCTAATCAATGAAAAAGATATGCCTGGGGTCAAATTACATCCTTCTGGATACAGTGTTTTAAAAACTATTTATTGCCGGGTTCGGTGGCTCAGCCTGTAATCCCGCGCCTTTGGGAGTTTGAGGTGCGTGGATTGCCTGAGCCCGCGGGTTCAAGACCCACCTGGGCAGTGAGACCTCATCTCTACAATAAATAAAAAAATCAGCCGGGCGTGGTAGCGCGTGCCTGTAATTCCGGCTACTTGGAAGGCTGAGGCGGAAGGATCGCTGGAGCCCAGCAGGTCGAGGCTGCGTGGCCAGGAGCGGCCACTGCATTCCAGTCTGGGTGACAGAGTGAGACTCCAACTCAAATTAATTAATTAATTAATTAATTAAAAACTATTTATTTTTTAAAGAATAAGCTAGGCTAGGCCGGGCATGATGCCACTGCACTCCAGTCTGGGCGACAGAGTGAGACTCCAACTCAAATAAATAAATAAATAAACAAAATAAAAACTATTTATTTTTTAAAGAATAAGCTAGGCTAGGCCGGGCATGATGGCTCATGCCTATACACCCAGCACTTTGAGAGGCAGGAGTGACAGGATTGCTTGAAACCAGGGGCTCAAGAACAGCCTGGGTAACGTGGCAAGACCTCATCTCTACAATAAATTAAAAAAATTAGTCAGCTGTGGTGGCGACCTGTAGTTCCAGCAACTTGGAAGGCTGAAGCAGTAGGATCGCCTGAGCCCAGCAGGTTGAGGCTGCAGTGGCCATGAGTGTGCCATTGCATTACAGCCTGGGTGACAGAGTAAGACTCTGACTCAAAAAAAAAAAGCTTGAGCCCAGCAGGTCAACCCTGGGGTGGCCATAAGCGTACCACTGCACTCCAACCTGGGTCACAGAGTAAGACTCTGACTCAAAAAAATAAAATAAAATAAAAAGTATAAGTTAGACTAGCCCTTTCACATTTTGGATTATATTAAATTCATATCAAATGTTTACCAAAAATATTAAATTACTTAGCTTTAATTGAAAAAACTTTCAACACTATTAGCCTTGGAAAATGAAATGTAAGTAGAAAATAAGATGAATGTCAGATGTTAAGTTCCAACAAAGCTGAGGAAAAAAAAATTCAAGTTAGTGCCTACAAATTCTGTCTAATTGCATGTGTGATCCAAAAGAACGGATAACTGTCATGCCTCTTGTCAGCACTAAACCACTAATAAAAAGAATACATTACATTTGGAAAATTGTGCAACTCACATAGTGATGTTCTACATTGCTCCCTTTCTCCTCTATATGAACATAACTTTTTATCTTTAATATGCAGTCATGGTTACCACATATTTGTTACTTTGAGGTTGGGAGAATGGTTTTACCTAGGAATACAAAACTAATCTGCCATAGAATATAACTATTCACTTGATTTATATACTCTAATTTAATTATTAAAATGAGTGCCATGAAAATATTTAGAAAGAAAAGATATTAACTCACCAATATAAACTATTTTCTTAGGAATATGATATTATAGCAAAAATGATAAGTCAATATTTTATAACATTTTATTCTAAAGAATTATCAATCAAGACCTCATACCTTGATTTGATGATAAAAGAGTTCCCTCCAGTAGTTGTTTCCCCTTTCAGTGTTTCTTCATGTGTCCAAAATTCATTCTTTATAGATCTCTTCTATTAAAAAAAAATTGTTTTGTAATTTTTTTGTGAGTATAATATGTAGCAACATTCTACAAAGTTCTATAATATCTTGCATTTGGTTTTACTGAACAAATATCTAATTGCTTAGATCAATTTTCAGGAAAAAAAATTTAATTAGGGAGACTATTTTACACAGCCTCTTAAGGTCTTTTTCACCATTTTATCTAGATTACTAATAAATCACCAATTCTAAGAAAAAATAAACTGCTAATCAAGAACAAAATTTATGTGCTTTTACGCCTCTGTTTTATTTTTTTCTTCCAAGTTATCTTTTACAAGACCAAGAAATAAAATAGCAAAAGAACACAAATACTGGAGAGGAAAAACTAAGTGATAAACTAAATATTTAAAATACCTAAATGACTAGAAGTCTATGTACTTAGGAAGTCTGAAATTGGATACAAGGAGAAGCAAAATCTAGAGTTTTTGTGTTTTACAGCTGTTTTTTGTCTTTTGTTTTTTTAAATTAACTGTACCTTGTGACAAATTTTTAAAAATTCACTGTCCTGTTTTTCTGAAATCAAAATGAAAATGTGTTTTATGATGTATATTTAAAGATAAAGATTTACCATAATATTATTGAACAAAAATTTTACTCATTGAAAATTTCATTCTTCAATATAATGCATTTTTCAAATAGCTTAGAGGAAGATGAAGAGGCACATATAAGCAGAAAAGCAAATAATTGATTATGGAAAAAATTAAAATGCATGGAACTAACCTTAGAATTTTCTAGTCTCTGCAAGAGAAAGGTCTCTCCATAAGGAAATATGGAAGATGAATTCTCCTCATTTGAATCTTTTGGGGAATTATAGGATGAGAATGAAAAGACATGAATAATGCAAAATATTGTTTAAATAAAAGGCAAAAAAAAGCATGCATTTAATTATTTTGTGGCAATATCACAACTTAAGCTTTGCTCTATGAGTCCAAAATTATGCTTATAATTCTTACCCAAAACCAATTCTCTCTATGGTCTTCTTCATATAATACTGTATTCCTCACTTCACAAACATAACGCACGACTCACTGTTCCTTAAATTGTTACCTGTCACATATTTGCCTGCTAACATTTAAGATGCACCTCAGTCCAACCAAGTATATTACCCACACTCAACGGAAATTGTCATGGTGCTATTTATACTGATAATTCCTAAATAAAGGCAGAAAATCAAGCTTAACTTATGATAATTTACAATAAACAATTATAAAATGTTCACTAATATAACAGCTAGATATCACTCAAACTTTCAGAATTAATGTAATATCATAGCTAATAGGCTCTAATATCATAGCTGATAACACACCTATAAATAAATTCCACCATCTTTGAATTACACTGACCTACACAAAAAGGATTCTCAATACTCGCATTTTTGCGATGGCAAATAAATTCTGAAAGGTTGAGTAGCTAAGTGCTTGACATCTTATTGTCAAAAAGAATGTTCCTGAACTTATATAAGCAGAATTGTCAAAAAGAAAGAAACACCTCTGTCAATGTTCAATTTACCAAAGCAACAATGTCAGCCCTCTCCTGTTACCATGGCAAAATCACTTTCCATATAGCTTTGTCCTGTAGTTCAGCTGCCAGAAGCCATTTTAGTTAAATGCCTTTAACTGTGGCTAATGATAAATGAAGTCTATATTTTTTTTAAAAAAACACTTTTTTTACATTAGCATGTATAAATTTTCAAGAATCTGAGTATATATTACTGGCTTTTATTCACTCACCTTTAAAAGTATCCGAAGTACTATGAACACTGGCAGGCAGTTATTTCCAACACCACAGGTGGGCTGCCTTCTTGATCACACTTTAACAAATTTAAGGCTACAAAATGAATGCAAGCTAATTTACAAAGACTTTAAACACATAGACTCACTTTGCCATGCTGCTGATTTTCCAGTTGAGATAGCAACATTTCTTCTATCACGGAAATAGCTTAAAGCAAAGGGAAAACATTTAGGAGTTACTATCTTGAGTAAAAGATTTATTAGAGAAACATATATTCTTCTGGGTAGACAAACCAATATTCAAAACTAAGTCTGATTTGAAATAAACAGAATGTCCAAATTCCACAGATGGATTTTTCTATATAGCCTTAAAGGAAGAAATTTCATTGGATTTTACAAGTGTTTTCTTCTCAAATCTATAATTTATAATAGCAAATAAACATACTCATCCAATGCTAATATACACATAATTCAAAAACTGCTGGCCATGCCCCTATGAGATATAATAAGATATAATATACTAAGTAGATTTCAGAATGTGTGTAGATTTTTTGTCATTAGCTTTATAATATTAAGTCAAAAATGTATTGGCTCCATGAACATAATATGGAAATATTCATAAGACTGTCTTTCAAAGATCTCACAGTTGAGAGAAAGCAATTATAGGTAATTATTTAAAATACAGCACAAAGTAAATGACAGAAGTAAAAACTGCAGAAACACAGGGTATTAAAGCCCTACTACTGTATACTGTTCTATTTTCCATCTAAAGGTAAGGATCAGGACATCCTTAACTTCTCATAGATACATATTCACCCAAGTAACTAGAATCAAAAAAATAGTCAAGGTAAGAGCAGAAATAAATAAATCAGATAAGACAAAATTTAAAAATTTTTAAAAAGCTGGTTCTTTGAAAAGATCAATAAAATTGATAAGCATCAATGAAGAAAAATAAAAGAGAGACAGAAGACAAAAATTATCAATATTAGATGTGAAAGAGAGGACATCACTCTAAATTCTAAGAACAATTAGAGGAACGATTACACATTATTAAGAAAAACTTTATGCCAATAATTTCAACAACTAAGATAAAATGAAACAACTATTTAAAAGACACAGATGACCAAATCTAACAAGATTAGATAAAAAATCTCAATAGCTCTATATCTATTAGAAAAATTGAATTTAGTAATTAATCATCTAACAAGAAAATACAAGCCCAGATACTTAACTGGTGAATTCCACCAAACATCTAAAGAAATAAAATCAATCCTATATAAACTTTTTTGGAAAATAGAAGAGAATTCATTCTAGAAGGCCAATATAACTGATAACAAAACATAACTGCAGTTAAATAAATCTCATGACATAGATGCAAAAGCATTAGCAAAATATTAAAGCCAGCAAATAAAATCAAAACTTTTTAAAAACAAATTGAATACAATAATATATAAAAAGGATAATACACATAAATTATTATATGCGAGGTTTACCAGGAAAGTAAAGTTGGTTTAACACTGGTAGAAAAAAAATGTAATACACCATACTAACAAAATAAAAGAGGGGGGAAAAAAACATGCTCATGACAATAGATCCTCAAAAAACTGACTAAACTCAACATCCAATCATGACCAAAGATGCTTAGCAAACTAAGAATAGAAGGAAAATTCCTTTATTTAGCAAAAAGTGTTTATGAAAAATACATTATAATTAATGATTAAAGACTGAGTGATTTTCCCTAAGACTGGGAGCAAGGCAAGGGCTCTGCTCTCACCACCTATGTACCCATTATTTTAGAGGTCCCAGTCTTGGCAATAAGACCAGTGAAAGAAAGAAAAGGCATAAGTTTGAAGAGGAAGATATCTTGTAAGGATAAAGTAAGTACAAAATACTAAAGAATCCACCCAAAACATTTGTTTTGTTTTGTTTTGTTTGAGTCAGAGTTTCACTCTGTCGCCTAGGCTAGAGTGCAGTGGCATGCTCACGGCCACCGCAGCCTTGACCTGCTGGGCTCAGGATATCCTTCTGCCTCAGCCTTAAAAGTAGCTGGAACTACAGGCATGCACCACCCTGCACAGCTAATTTTGTGATTTATTGTAGAGACAAGGTCTTGCCACATTGCTTAGGTTGTTCTCGAAGCCTCCGTCTCCCAAAGTGCTGTGATTACAGGCGTGAGTCACCATGCCCAGCTAACCTTCTTAAACAAATAATTAAGTCTAGCAAAGTTCCAGGACAAAGGGTAAATATAAATAATTCTAATAGTATTTCTATAAGCTAGCAATGAACAAACTGAAAAAAATAATTTGAAAATACAATGATTTTTACAATAGCATATAAGCAAGCACATAAAATACTAAGAGGTACATTTATCAAGTTATGAACAAGATCTGAAAACTATAAAAGATTACTGATAAATTGGCGAGACCTCATCTCTACAATAAATCAAAAAAAATTAGCTGGGCGTGGTAACGCATGCCTGTAGTTCCAGCAACTTGGAAGGCTGAGGTGGAAGGATCGCCGGAGCCCAGCAGGTCAAGGCTGCGGTGGCCGGGAGTGGCCACTGCACTCCAGTATGGGCGACAGAGTAAGACTCCAACTCAAAAAAAAAGATTACTGATAAAAAACAAAGAAGTCCTAAATAAATGGGTAGATATACCATGTTTATGGATTGAAAGACATAATATTAAGATGTCAATTATCCCTATATTGATACATAGATTCTACACAATCCCAAACAAGATTTCAGTGGACTTTCTTAAATAGGAAATTAACTGAATGACTCTAAAATTTACATACAAACACAAATGACCAAAAACAGTCAGTATCACTTTTAAAAAGAAGAACAAAATTGGAATACTTATATCATACAATTTCAACATTTAGTCTAAAACTACAGTAATAAAATCAGTGTGCCATTGGTAGAAGCACAGACACATAAATCAATGAAACAGAATAGAGTCTACATATAGTCCCATATATCTGTGGTCCATTGATTTATGAAAAAGACTCCAAAGCAATGCAGTGGGAAAAAAATAATTTCAACAAATGTTGCTGGAACTGAATATCTTAATGGAAATAGAAGTGAATGTGAACCCTTACCTCAAACAATACACAAAATTTAACTTAAAATAGAATTTAGACCCAAATGCTAAAATTCTAGAGATTCTGGAAAACATAGGAGAAAAATATTGTAATCTCTGAAGAGGCACAGATTTACTGAACAAAATAAAAAACCAAAACCCAATAAAATAAATGGATAAGTTGAATCTTTTCAAAATTTACAACTTATAATGACACAGACTCTGTCAAATAGCTTGCCCAAAACATAAAAAGAATTCCTACAACCCAATAATAAGAAATATATCTCAATTTTAAAATGAAAAAAATCTTCACAAAACATATGAATATGTGATACCACGACATACATATTAGAATGGTTAAAATTAACCTTGTCTATACTATGTGTTGGAGAATCTGTGAGACAATTAGAATATTTAAATACTACTGGAAGGAATATAAAAAAGGTACATGCACTTCAGGAAATTGCTTGGCATTTTCATATAAAAATAAACATTCACCAAACAACTTCAGCTATTCCAAAGCTAAAATGCCAAAACAAACAAACACAAAAATGAAAATAGATGTTCACAGAAAGACCTGAATACAAATCCTCACAGCAGCTTTATTCCGAATAATCAAAAGCTTTAAAAAATCCAAGTGGACATTAAGAAGTTAATGATAAACAACAGCGATATATAAATCCAAGAGAATACTACCCAGCATTTTAAAAACTACTAAAAGACATACCAAACAATAAACACAATAATATGAATAAATCTCAAAATCACCATGCTGAGCAAAAGATGTGCCAGACATAAAGAACTACAGCGATGCAATGCTTAATGACAGGTTTGCAATCTGGGAAGTGAGTCATTAGGCAATCTGTCATTTTCAAACATCATAGAGTATACTAACACAAACCTAGATGGTAAGCTACATGGTTGTCATTATAAACTTATGGGACAAATGTGATGAAAGTGATCTATTGTTGACTGAAGCATAGTCATGTGGCACATGACTGTATATCCTATATGAGCTTATATAGATATGTGAGGAGGGGTGGACTGTATGAAAAAAAAACTAGGAAAATCTACAGGGTAACAGAAATTCTCTTTTGATTGTGGTAAAAATTTTATACATATCTGTCACAACTCACCAAATTACACACTTTAAATGGTTACAATTTATTATACATACAAGGGGGACCCCAAAAAACCCAGAATAATCTTTTGGAGGGCAGACTCCTTGTAGTACAGGTTTCCTCCAATAGGTAAGTGTTCTAGGAACCCATGGGCATCAGTGTACCAGCTAGTGTTGTTGTGAGAGGCTATGCTTGGCTCAGTGAATTTTCTTTTTTAGATTCTTTCAACATGTTTGCCCATTTCATGATGGGAAATTTACAATTGAACCTGCCCACACTGTGTTGAGTATTCAGCGATTTTTGACCAAAAACAGCATGACCCCCATGCCCTACCTTTCCTATTTACCTGATCTTACCCCAAGCAACTTTTTTTTGTTTCCCTGGATGAAAAAAGTCCTCAAAGGAAAATGTTTTGCCATGTGGAAAAGGTGAAACAAAAAAATGGCAGAAATACTAAAAAATCAAAATTGGCTAGTTCAAAAACTATTTTGAGCAGTACAAAAAAGCATCTTGACATGTGTATTGCATCAAACATTAAAGGTGACTGAAGTTTAAACATATAAGAATAAGCATACGGTTTTTTAATAAATAAATTATGGGTTTTGGGGGTCCCCTCTCATATATATTATCTCAAAAGATTGTTTAAAAATGAATTCAACAAATCACTGTTTATAAGGTTGACATACAAACATCAATCTCGTTTCCAAATATCAGCAAAAAAAATTTAAAGTGGCATCATATACTACGAGAGCATCAAAAATTACCAAAACCTAAGATTAACTCTAACAAAAGATTTGACAGAACTCAACTAGAAAGTATTACAAAGAAAATTATAGAAAATCTAATTAAATGGAAGAATAATATGAAAGACTGAATATTGCAAAGACAATGGTACACTCTAAATTAATCCACTGAGTCAAGGCAATTTTAATCAGAAGAGTTATAAGAAAGGAGAGAGAGAAAAAAATAACAAATTGAGTCTAAAACAAAGGACCAAAAATAATCAAGAGATTTTTGAAGACCATAGTGAAAAGACATTCTACCAGCTATCAGAATTTATTATAAAGCTCTAATAATTAAGATACAATATTACTGGGAAAGGATAGATATTAGACTATTTAACAGAATTAAGAGTTCTTAAAGAGACCCAAATTGTCATTTAAGACAAGACTATCAATCTAAAACAATGGTCTTTTTAAAGACTAGATCATTGTATACCTATATGGAAGAAAATGAAACCCACTCTTACCTCAGACTATATATAGAAATCAATTCAAAGTAGATTATATATCCCAGTATAATAGGCCAAACAATAAAGCTAGAAGATAAAATACAATATTTTCATGTGTCTTAAGACACAAAAAGTAGCCGGGCTCGGTGGCTCAGCCTGTAATCCCACGCTTTGGGAGGCTGAGGTGAGTGGATCGCCTGCGCCCGCAGGTTCAAGAACTGCCTGGGCAACTTGGCGAGACCTCATCTCTACAATAAATAAAAAAAATTAGCCAGGTGTGGTAGTACGCGCCTGTAGTTCCAGCTACCTGAAAGGCTGAGGCAGAAAGATCGCCAGAGCCCAGCAGGTTGAGGCTGCGGTGACCAGGAGGGGCCACTACACTCCTGTCTGGGTGACAGAGTGAGACTCCAACTCAAAAAAAAAGACACAAAAAGTTTTAGCTCTAAAAGAAAGTACTGGAAAATATTATTAAATTAAAATTACTTTTATTCATTAAAAAGTCACCATTAAGAAACAACAGCAGGGCAACCCCTTCAGGTCCCCTCCCACAGTGAAAGTTTTTTGTCCTCTCAATAAATACTGCTTTCTAAAAAAACAAAAAAAAACAGCAATATGCAGAGGTAGAAGATATATTGGACAAAGGGCTAATACCTATCATGTACATATACCAATAACTCTTATGAAAGGCAGAAAATGCAACTTCAAATGATAACTAAAAAGAAACAAGAACGGGCAAAAGACTTGAAAAGGCACACATGTCTCTATATGCTAATTTTTAAAAAACTGTTAAGGATATGAAACAAGAGGACTGCACACACAATGCTGATGGCAACACTAAATTTGTATAACCACGTTACAAGAATTGTTTTGCATTAACTACCAAAGTGGAAGATATGCATATCCTACTCCTGGGCCTACACTCAACAGACATACAGGTAAATGTGCTGCAGGATAACCACTCAAATGTATGTCAACAGGCACATGAGTAAACAAGTTATGGAAAATTCATACCAAAAAAACATTATTCAAAAATATAAGGGGCAATCTGACATGCAGCAACACAAATACATCTCAAAAACATCGTGTTCAACAAAGATGCCAGATACAAAAGATTACCTGCTGTGTGGTTCCATTTACATGAAATTCTAGAAAAGGCAAAACTAACTCATAGTGAAATCAAAAGTTACCTGATGAAAGGAGTAGGGAATTTACCACAAATGGTCACAGGGAATTTGGGGAAAAGTGGGGGAGGGTGACAAGATACGTTGATTGTGGTAGTGATAACACTGGTATGTATATTTGTCAAAACTTATCAACCAATATACTCAAAATAAGTTTAATTTATTATATGTAAATTACATGAGTAAAGTTGATTTACACGTGCATACATATATATTATTATACATATGTATATACATAAATATACATGAAAAATATTGAACAAGGTTGAAAATATGAAATATCTAACAAAGGTAAGAACAGATTTCATGGTATATTCACACAATGACATGGTATACAGCAGTGAAAAACAACAAAATATAACCATAAGCACCAACACGGATGATTCTCAAAGGTAAACAAGATGTGCTGGACTACAAAAAATAATGCATGATTGCATTTTTTTAAATCGCACAAAACAGGCAAAGCTATAGTGTTTGAGACATACCTAAAAGGCAAAATTTTTTCTTCAAGCAACAAAATGATTACCACTTAAAGTCAGGATAGAAGTTGTCTTTGGCAGGGAGAGACACAGAATTTTACTAAAGGATTCAAAAATAATGCACCCTTCATTTGTTCCTTATCTCCGGATTCTTCATAGTTTTATAAAGCTGTAACTATTCCCTTATATGTGTATATTACTGATTGGAAACCCTGAGTGAAGCAGTACTCAAATCTTCTACATCTTGAGTAATTAGCACTAATAATGAATATTGCTAATTCTTACTAAGCATTTACAATATGCAAGACAGGTCTCAGAATTTTCACACACTCATGTATACAATATATTCATGCCCTGCATAACAACATTTTGGTCAATGATGGACCACATATACAATGGTGATCCCACAAGATTACAATAGACCTAAAAAATTCCTATTGCCTGGTAACATCTCAGCTGTCTCAGTGTCACAGCACAACACATTACTCACAAGTTTTGTTGTGATGCTAGTATAAGTAAACCTACTGCACTGCCAGTCATCTAAAAGTATAGTTCATGGTAAAAAGCAGGAGGGAGGGGGGAATAAGGAATACAAAACCACCCACTGGGTGCAATGCTCACTTCTGGTGTGGGGGTGGAAGACTCATCAGAAGTCCAAACCTTGCTTTCATGCAATACACTTATGTAACAAATCCTCACATGTACTCCATGATTCAAAAATTAAAAAGTGCAGTACATATAAATATGTACATAATACTTGAAAATGATAACAAATGGCTATGTTACTAGATCATATGCTTACTACGCTGTACTTCTTATTTTATTTTAGAGTGTGCGCCTTCCTCTTACTAAAAAAAAATAATAAAGTTAACTGTAAAATAGCCTCAGGCAAGTCCTTCAGGAGGTATTCCAGAAGAAGGCATTGTCATCATAGGAGATGACAGCTCCATGTGTGTTACTGCTTCTGAAGACCTTCCAGCGGGACAAGATATAAACATAGAACAGGGGTACATTTCAAAAGTAAAAAGTAAATTATTTTTAAAATCGTAAAAATAGGAAAAAGCTTATAGGATGAGACTATAAAGAGAAAATATTTTTGTACGGTTTTATAGAATGTGTCATTACAAAAGAGTTAAAAAGTCAAAAAATTACAGTTTATAAAGTTGGAAAGTTTTATGTAGCTTGTATACAGGATTATAAAGTTTACAACAGTGTCTACAAATGTCATTCCTTCACCTTCACTCACCAGTCACTCGCTGACTCGCTCACAGTAACTTTCAGTCCTGCAAGCTCCATTCATGTTAAGTGCCCTATACGAGTGCACCCTTTTTTATCTTTTATGCCATATCTTTACTATACCTTCTCTCTGTTTGGATATGTTTGGATACACAAATACTTACCATTGTGTTACAAATGCCTACAGGATTCAGTACAGTAATATGCTACACAGGTTTGCAGCCTCAGAGCAATATGCTATATCAAATAATCTGGCCTATACCACTAGGGCTTGTGTAATGTCACAGAACGATACCACTAAAACACATAGTATAAACATAAAACATACTGTCACAAACAAGCAATAAGATTATACCTGTATCTTTTAAAGAGGAAAACTGGCACACAAAATAGTTAAGTCACTTGCCCTAGCTCATGTGGCTCATAAGTCACTAATTTGGATTCAACACCAGGCAGTCTATCACCCTAACTTGCCGTCTAAACCACAATGCCTCATTAAAAAATAAATAAATAAAATATTTGCAAGTGATAAAAACCCATCATCCTCTTTTGTGATTATACTTTTATGATCTTGGTCAAGTTACCTAATAGCTCTGAACCTGGTTTCCACATTCATTAAGGAGGGGGAAAAACAGGGACTGCTGCCTAGGTATATTGTGATGATTAATGAAACAATGCCTTCAAAGAACATAATAAGGCAGTGCCTTGTACAACATAAACATTCGACACGAATGAGCAAGTGTAAACCTAATGTGTGCATTTGCTCCTTAAAGTTCTCAAGATAAACACTCTTCATTTGTAATAATGAAAAAGTATCAACAGCCTAGGAGGAGAATGAATTTTTCTGCTAATAAAATATTGTAAGTGGCTACTGCATAAAATACCTCCATCAATGTGGACAAATCACAAAAATAATACTAAGTGAAACACCAAGTTGTAAAACAATATCATTTTCATACATCGAAACCATCTAAAACAATGCTATTGCATCTGGGCACAAAAAAAGGAGGCAGAAAAATTAGCTGAATGTATTATTTCTCAACTAACTAAAGTCTGGGTCCACTACGGCAAGATATTAATATTTTTAAAATCTAGATGGTGTCATGATAACCATTATCATTTTACATACTTTGCTGCATGTTTGAAATTTTCCCAATTATAACTAATTTTGTCTTAACATTTTTGTAGTGGCTTTCAAACTATTTGTTAAAGATGACACTACAATCACTGAGCAGGAAGACAGAGTTACTAGCTTAACTCCAAACCCTAAGATACCTCCTTCTTCCCCATAAATTCCCTAAGAAGTGTAACTTCATCTTAATCTTTGCATACCACCACATCTTCCTCCCCATTAAACAATCTAATACTTGTTGAGAAAATGTAATTTTTGATAGGCTCAGAAATAGTCCCATATGAAAATGAGTTTAGAAAATAAAGTTATATGTATAGGGACAGAGTTTGATTTACAGATTTTCAGAAAAGGGGAAATGTTATCATACTGTTTGCTTGTAATAAATTAAAACAATGTTCAAATAAAAATAAGGCTTTAAAACCCAAACAATAATCAAATCTTAAAAAAAAACAAAATAACAAAAAAGTCAATGATTATGAGTCACATTAACTTGGAAAATGTTGGCTAATATTTTCTCCATATTAGTTGTATTACTTTAAAAATCCTAAATCAATTTTTTTCTGAAAATAGAAGAAATCTACATATGTTCGATTCTGATGAGCTGACCTACTATAAACAACCGTTGCTGTGGAACGTGTTTGAAAGACCTTTGAAAATACCTAAGTCCTATTACTTAGAGAATTAACACATTTCTGTAAAAGCAAAGAAAAACTATTGTTATAGATAAAATTATCTGAACCCCCAAAACTCATATGTTGAAGCCCTAACCCAAAATGAGACTGTATTTGGAAATAGAGTCTTTGGAAAATAATCAAGGTTAAATAAGGTCAGAGGGGTGGGACACTACTCTCACTCTTATGAGAGAAATGGGTCTCTCTTTCTCTCCTGAGCCTAGGCTCCAAAAAAAGGCAATAAGAGCAGACACCAGGAAGGCGGCCATGAAGCCAGTAGAGAACCCTCACCAGAATCAAACTATGCTAACAACTTAATTTCAGACTTCTAACCTCTAGAACTGTGAGAAAATAAATTTCTTTTGGTTAAGTCACCTAGTTTACGATATTTTGTTATGGTAGCCAGAGAGGTAAAGACATCTATCAGCAGGATTAGAATTAAAATACTCTGGTTAAAGAACTTGAATAAGAAAGAAGGGAAAGTAATGAATAACTCTAACTATTAAGGTGAGTGTTCAGCATAACTGTAGATGTTATTTTTCAACATAGTTTTTATCACTAAAATTGCCAAGAAAAGCAGTAGCATAAATGTAGTATCAAAGATCCCCCTTTGTGAACTACACTGACCTATTTACTCAGGCAAGGCAGCCACATAAAAATATAATCATCATCATCATCGACTAGGTTCGGTGGTTCAACCTGTAATCCTAGCACTTTGGGAGGCTGAGGCAAGTGGATTGCCTGAGACTGCGGGTTCGAGACCAGCCTGGGTAACTTGGTGAGACTTTGTCTCCACACACACACACAAAAACATTAGCCATGTGTGGCAGCATGCACCTGTAGTTCCAGCTACTTGGAAGGCTGAGGCAGAAGGATAGCCAGAGTTCAGCAGGTCAACACTGGGATGGCCATGAGCCCTCCAGCCTGAGCGATGAAGTGAGACTCCAACTCAAATAATAATAATAATAATAATATAATCAAGTACACACCACACATGGCTCATCATTTCACAGAATGTATGTTTTTAAAAAATGCAGTTCTCATAATTGACAACAGGCTACAGGCCATTATAGAATGGAATTTAAAAGAAAAAGAAACACAATCATTAAGCAGATTAAAACTGCATAATATCCAACTAAAGCACACAAATCTGAATTCAGAAAGCATGAGAGTAGGTTAACTACAGCATCGATTCATAATGTGAAATTTACAAGGTGCAGATAATTCTGTCTGTGAAGTTTCCAAAAATATCCTCAGGATAAGAATTAATGACATTACAGAAGAATTGCAACTCATAAGCCTATAACATTATCAAGACATTTTTAAATCTACTAGCAAAAGTTACAGTTTACTTTTTTCAAACAAGGTCAAATTTTTTAATTTACAAAAATAAAGTATATATACAATGACTTTTTCACTTGTAAATAGTACCAAGTATATAGATACTCTTACCCTCTATTGATAAATTTATTAACAATTTAAATTTTGATTTAATTATTTAGATGTTCAAGTCAAAAGTTAGCAAATATTGAAACTAATAGCTTATTTTTTCACAGTTTATTTAGAAAGCATTTCAAAAAAATCAAAATTTTAGGACTGATTAGCATTTTTCCGCGATAACATGAAATGTAAAATTTTCCTTGAACATGAAAAAGATGTGATGACTTTCTTATTCAGTGCAGCAAACAATTGCTTATCACTTTCTGTACACTTTTTGCTCATATATATTTTCAACATTATAATCTAAAAAACTATGCTATCCATTTCTGAATGTCTATGTACACAACTTTTTAAAAAGTACAATGAATGCTGGAGACTTCAGGTTTAGAAAAGCCCCCAAGCTTTTTCAAGCTTTTGAAAAGCCCCAAACAGCCCATACAATCTATCAGTTTTGCCACAGATGTATTCCTACAACAATACAGCTTTGCATACATCCCCTTTCCATTACTTCTGTTTCAACATATTCCCGTCCCCCAGAACATTCATAGGTGCTACACCTAAAGGAGGAGTTTTGTAACGTATGCCAAAGATAACGTAATTATAGGAAATATTTTTTGATTTTTATTTTATTTTATTTTATTTTATTTTATTTTATTTTATTTTTTGAGTTGGAGTCTCACTCTGTCGCCCAGACTGGAGTGCAGTGGCCGCTCCCGGCCACCGCAGCCTCGACCTGCTGGGCTCCGGCGATCCTTCCGCCTCAGCCTTCCAAGTAGCTGGAACTACAGGCGTGCACTACGACACCCGGCTAATTTTTTGATTTACTGTAGAGATGAGGTCTCACCAAGTTGCCCAGGCGGGTCTCGAACCCGCGGGCTCAGGCAATCCACTCACCTCAGCCTCCCAAAGGCGCGGGATTACAGGCTGAGCCACCAAGCCCGGCTTAATTTTTATTTCAAAGATGTGTGGTACAATTCAGGGTCTGGTATACAAATGGTCATTGTACAGGTGAAGTTTGGGCCTCACTTTGATCCCCAGGTCACCTGATTTGAGATGTTGCAGGAAATCACTAAACTGCAGAAGAGAAAGGTACCCCCCTCTTCAGTACCCTCTGCCTCAAGCATCAAGAGGACTCTTCCAGAGCAGGATTCCAGGGTAGGCCTATGAATGACAAGATGTCAGCTGGATGTGCTTTCTGCTTGGTGAGCTAAAAGGGACTGGAGAGACCTCCAGGAGCAGGTGATAAGGAAGGAACTGATGCTTCAAGCCTAGTCCTGGTCTGGCTCTCAAGAGATAAGAATTTGAAAGATAACCTGAGGTTACTGTGCAGGCCTTCAGGAGAAAAGGAACCAGCAGGAATTCTGGGAAGAACTCAAGGCAAAAATAAAGACAACCAATTTGACTGGAGTGAGGACGAAAGCAAGACGGTCACAGGTCCAGGGAGAGAAAAATAAAGAGCTCAGCATCAAGAAAACACTTTGAGCATCTCATTCCTTCAAACAGTTGTATCAAAGTTTAATTAGTAATTACATTAAAAGCATTCACAAAGATATTTTATTTGGTACATCAAGGATTGAAATAAATATCATTTGTAGATGTTTTTATTTGAGTTAAGAGAAACTCAAATTACATGCCCCACAGTTTTATTTTGAAAGTCATATTATAACACTTTAAAAGCAGGCAGTTACTATTTCCAATAAAAGGAAAAGTAGGCAGTGGAGTGTAAAATATTTTCATTTATTTGCTCATTTTATTGATCTGAGCACCAAAAAAGCTTAGTTTTCATTTACTACCGTAATCAAAGAAAAGAAAAATTAGGAGGGGTAATTGGGACTAAAAATCATATTGAAAATAGTGCTATGGTATACCTATTACTATTTACTACAAATTTTAATGTTGTTCCAGTTCCCATTTTCAAAAATTTAAAGTCACAAATTGGATTACAAGGCTTTGATATAATACAAAGTTTATATTTACAACTGAAAGGCACTTAATTCAAGTGTTGGAAAACAGGAAGTACAAAAAGATCACTCTGACCTTCTTTTTTTTTTTTTTTTTTTTGAGTTGTCTCACTCTGTCGCCCAGACTGGAATGCAGTGGCCGCTCCCGGCCACCGCAGCCTAGACCTGCTGGGCTCCTGCCATCTTTCCGCCTCAGCCTTCCAAGTAGCTGAAATCACAGGCATGCGCTACCACGCCCGGCTGATTTTTTGATTTATTGTAGAGATGAGGTCTTGCTGCCCAGGCGGGTCTCGAACCCGCGGGCTCAGGCAATCCACTCACCTCAGCCTCCCAAAAGCACAGGATTACAGGCTGAGCCACCGAGCCCAGCTCCATTTATGTTTTTAAAGTTCTTAGGGTATTAAAAAATTCAGGAATATTAAAAGGTTTCCAAAAATGTGACTTTTTTTTTTGAGTTGCAGTCTATGTCGCCCAGGCTGGAGTGCAGTGGCACACTCACGGTCACTGCAGCCTTGATCTGATGGGCTCAGGTAGTCCTTCTACCTCAACATCCCAAGTAGTTGAGACTATAGGCACATACAACCATGCCTGGCTAATGTTTTTTGATTTTTTGTAGAGACGAGGTCTTGCTATGTTGTCTGGGCTGCTTTGGAACCCCTAGGCTCGGGCAATCCTCTCACCTCACCTTCTCAAAGTGCTGGGATTACAGGCATGAGCCACTGTGCCTGGTGAAAAATGTAACACATTTTTTATATTTACTCTTAGTATTTTAAATCTTTCAACTTAAAAAAAATACTACTGTATGAATAACCTCATTTAGATGTAAATTGAGAAAACATGCTTCATACCCTTGCTGAAAACATCTCCCAACTATCTCTGCAAGTTCTGTGAATTAGGGAAAACTAATTAATACTCTTCGCTCATTGCTGGTTACCTATCTGGCTACCTCAAGAGTGGTTACCCAGTTCTGTATTTACAGCACAATGTCTAGCATCTAATAAACATTCAATAGGCCGGGATCGGTGGCTCAGCCTGTAATCCCATGCTTTGGGATGCCAAGGTGAGTGAATTGCCTGAGCCTGAGGGTTCGATACCCGCCTGGGCAACTTGGCGAGACCTCATCTCTACAATAAGTAAAAAAAATTAGCCGGGTGTGGTAGCGCACGCCTGTAGTTCCAGCTACTTGGAAGGCTGAGGCGGAAGGATGGCCGGAGC
>NW_007246490.1:110688-119273 GCF_000164805.1 Carlito syrichta
CTACCACGCCCGGCTGATTTTTTGATTTATTGTAGAGATGAGGTCTTGCTGCCCAGGCGGGTCTTGAACCCGCAGGCTCAGGCAATTCACTCACTTCAGCCTCCCAAAGGCGTGGGATTACAGGCTGAGCCACCGGCTTCCAGCTGTTTCTTAAATGCAGGAGATAAAATTCCCATGTGAAAGAACTTAACATCCTATCCTCAAGGACAAGAAGTGGAAACCAAAAGAATTCTATACAGATCTTATTAAAATAACTCTTATCTTTTAAGCCTCCCCACATAATTAGTTACTTTTTCACAATGTACTACTCTGTTTCCAACTCAGATTCTAACAGCTTCTTTGGGCCTTCATCTCCTTATGAGGGTTTAACATGCCATAAAACTTGTTATTGCTTGCATTAAATAAATGTGTAGGTTTTTTTCCTATTAATCTGTTTTATATCAATTTAATTCAGCAGGCACCCTAAGTGGAAGGAGGTAGAATTTTGCTGCCCCTATACAATTAAATGAGCATCAAAAGATACTCTAAAATTCATGAGAAATAGCACATACCGTGTGAAATTTAAAACAAACGTTTCTTATCCAAAGTTATCCACATGGCTCCCAAAGGATTCTCTTCTGCCAAAGATGAAGTTTTTTATGTACTCACAAGTAGGCCTTTCTCACAAGTCGAAGCATTTGCCATCTGAAGACTGGCAATTTTTCATTTACTTTCTTCAAAATAGCTAACTGTTTTATCTTCTACAATCCCAAGAAATAAGCAATCAACATTTTTAAAATATTTATTAAATGAGTGGTTAAGAAAGGAGGTTCTAGAGTCAGATGTACTGGATGAAATCTCAGTTCACTCCCCCTGTGATCCTGGAAAATTAACCTACGGTTCAGTAACCTCATAAGTAAAATGGGGTGAACATAACCCACTTCACAAGGCCATTGTGAAAATTGGATAACCCATGGAAAATTATAAACCAAACTAGCACTCTAAGTGTTTAATGAATGACACTATTACTATTGATAGCCTAGTAATACCAGACATTGCTATTAGCACAAAAGATGTCAAGTTAAAGACAAATTAATTAGGGGCTCTGCCATCAAAGGGTTTGTGCTTTAAAGGAGAAACTTAAATGAACAGATTCTTGTAAATTGTTACCTTTTCTCTTACAAATATAACTTGCACTGCAATGACCAAAGGTACCTAAGGACCAGAGAATCAGCTGCAGTCACAGATTGGAGGGAGTGGGGGAGGGGAACAAGGCTGAAAGTCCAGCTTAGAGACTGTACAGGAAGTGTGTAAAGTGTTTAGTGCACTGCAGTAAAAGTCAAACTTGAATAGCCTCAAGCCTCCCAGCAGAGAGATAAGTATTAGCTTTCAGTGGAAAAAGCAATATCCTACCCCCACTCTGGAGAAAACCACAGCTATTTTAGTTATGACTTACAGAAATGGATGAAAGCTCTCTCTGCTGTAAATCAGCTCCTCTCAAACTGTTCAGTTACCTCAGGCTATTCATGACCTACTACCTTCTTACAATGACCTGTGCTGGTAGGGCTCCAGAGTTGTGGTCTCTAGTGAACCTGGTTTCATACTGTTCTGTCACTATCTTTTCGCATCTGTCTTCTACACTATACTGCAAAGTCTTTTTATTTGCCTTTGAATCCTTCCCACCTAGCACAGTGACTAGTACCAAGTTCAATAGGCATGTGCTGAATTATTCATTGGTGCCAAGCACTGTGCCAGGCTGCAGAAAAACAAACGTTAAAAACATGTTCTTTGCCAAAGAACAAATAATCGAGTCGGGGAGAGAGTCAGCAATTCAAATATGAGAACTGCACTGATAGAAAGACTACAATACCAGATGTGGAAGGAAGGTATGGGAAGAAATGTCCAGGCACAATTAGGGGAAGGGATGCTTCCCCAAGTTAAACAGGGAAAAGCTAAAGTGTCACAAGCAGTTGTAAGATGCAAACAAACTCTGAGAAATAACGTACAATAACATGAGGAAATACTTAGAGAAAAAAAGGTCGCCTGTATAGGTAAATAAACATAAGTCAAATTTGGAAAAGAAGGTTGGAAATATAATTGTGAAAAATAACTAAATTCCCCCAAAATGAATACATACAGCTTATTGTAAAAGTTCTTACCTGCCTGAAATTCCTTTTGTGGACCCTGGGATATCTGGCACAGGCCGATGTCTTAGCAGAAAAGATCGGGTTGGTCTTGAAACTAACTTGCTACGACTTCTCATAGGTGTTAGGACTGGTGATGATGGAACATACAAATCATTTACAACCATTTCTCCTTGAAACTTAAAAAATGGGGATGGTGGTGATCTTTCTAATATACCATTAGTTCCATTTCCAGAATTTTCTCCTGATGCTGAACAGCCAATGGGAGAAAGACAATCAGGGTCTGAGTTCAAATTAGATTTTTCTGTTTGTTGTTCTTCAATTGTGAAATTCATAGTCTTCTTTGTAGTCAAAGATTCTATTTTAACGTTTTCACTACCAAATAAAGAATCACGCAAAGAATCCAAATTCAAGTGTGGTTCTTCTGAAATGGGAAAGTCATGTTCAGGAAGAGACCACTTATCATCTGTATTAAGAGACTGGCTATTTTCCACACTAACATCATTTCCATCAAGATTTTTTGTAACACTCTCCAATGGCAATGGGCTAGGTGTCTGAACACTACCTGATTCTGAAAGTTCTACATGGGTATTCTGATGAGAAGATGGAGCATGGTGATCCTTTGAAGCGTCATCATTCTTTTTTGTTTTGTGAACATTTGCATATATTGGGATATCTTGCATTTTTGACAAGATTATCTGTAACTGTTTAAGTATCCTTCTACGGTGTCCTGTAGGTGATATTCCAATTTTGTGTAGCACGCTGTCATTTATGGCTGCACAGTCCTTCACAGTATTAAAACCAAACTCACGAAAATGTAAGAGATACTGCTCCAAATTAATGCTCATTAGGAAATATTTGATATCAACATTTACTTCACTGTCTGAGGACATAATGATGGCTTCATTACTAAGCTGAGTTATAAAAACTCAGTGAGACACACACACAAAAGGATGTCCTCTGTTGACTTTTCTTCTACTGATGGGACAGAAAAATTGCTCAAAATGTTCTTCACAATGACTGCTTTATGAGCTTATTCCTGAAAAAAATAAAAGTACTTTATTAGGATATTTTAATTAATTTTTAATAAATACAAATTATTAGATAAATACAGATAATATTTTGCTTTATTTTATTTTGAGTCAGAGTCTCACTGTTTTGCTCAGGCTGGAGTACAGTGACATGCTTACGGCCACCGCATCCTTGACCTGCTGGGCTTAGGCAATCCTCCCACCTCAGCCGTCCAAGTAGCTGGAACTACAGGTGCATGCCACCACGCCCGGCTAATTTTTTGATGTATTGTAGAGACGAGGTCTTGCCATGTTGCCCTGGCTGGTCTCGAACCCATGGGCTCAGGTAATTCTCTTGTCTCCGCTTCCCAAAATGCTGGCATTACAGGCGTGAGCAACCATGCCTGGCATATTTTAATTATTAAAACCTACTTTTTATTATAAATGTTCTCTGAAGAAACACATCAAAAACTAAAAAAAGAACTTTCATTCATGGAGTTTGAAATCTTTGTCCAACGCAATGTACGTCCTAGAAAGTCAATGTCTAGGTATAGTGTGAAGGGACAGAACAAATATGCTATAATAGTATAAAACTATGGCTTTCAAAAAGGTAAACAATGACATTGACACAAATATAGAACAAACACCCACCAAAAATTATACGCAACTCATTAATTAATGAAGGAATCAGTAGATAGTAAGGCTGGTTCCAAGAGCATTTATGAATAGGTTTATACAGTTCACCATATAAGGCCTTTTTTTTACTTAAGTGTTAGAATAAGGCAGCTAGGTTAGATTTTTTTAAAAAAACTGGTTAATGTCCTACAAGACAATAAAACCATAACATTTGGTTATCTTTTCAACTAGACAAAAATCTATAAGCTAGTAGGTAACTCCCCAGATTCTAGGCTTTAATCAAAAAATAGTCATGTTGAGCACAAAGATTAGAATTAGAATTAAATATTCCTAAGGTGGGCCTGTTAACATTTCCAACAAGGCACTGAAAGAACATTTTTTTGACTTCCAATTTTTCTAACAGCAGCTAAGTATAAACAACATTCCCTTCCACTATACTTTCAAATATTTAAAAGGCAGTTAGATCATATTGCTCAGGTCAATAATTTTCATTTCAAAACAGTAGGCAAGATTACAGGTAAACAATACTGATACACAAGATAAGACTAATGAATAATCAGCTAATTCTTAAATACATTAGATAACAGGAAATATGCTAATACAAAAAGACAAGAAAAAGGTTTAAAGGTCACATGTTCCTCCCATTTACACAGCAGATTCATATAGGTTCATTTTTTTCCCAGACACAACTAAACTTTTTAAAAATTTTTTCTAGATGTCTGTTATGCAGGTGTTTTCAGTTTATGAAAATGCAGGTGTGCAAATTTCTGAACATATGTACACTTCAATAAGAAGAAAAAATCACCTGGGCGGAGTGGCTCAAACCTGTAATTCCAGCAATTTGGGAGGCTGAGGTGAGAGAATTGCCTGAGTCCAGGGGTTAGAGACCAGCCTGGGCAACTTGGCGAGACCTAATCTCTACAATCAAAAAATTAGCCAGGCATGTTGGCACATGCCTGTAGTTCCAGCTACTTGGAAGGCTGAAGCGGAAGGATCACCTGAGTCCAGCAGGTCAGGGCTGCGGTGGCCGTTGGCTTGTCACTGCACTCTAGCCTGGGTGACAGATTGAGACTCTGAATCAAAAAGAACAAAAAGAAAAAAGCACAGAACATACATAACACACATATACCGAAGTAAAAAAATGAGACACACCCAAACAAGGTAAATTTCCCTAAACAAGCTTTGATGCAATGCTGAAAATCACATCTTTAAATAGCTCCACAAAAGGCATTACCTAGACTCTATAAATTGCATGCCGTTTGCCCATAAGCTATTGCCTCAACTATTTAAAAATATCACCAAACAGTCGGGCTCGGTGGCTCAGCCTGTAATCCCGCGCCTTTGGGAGGCTGAGGTGAGTGGATTGCCTGAGCCTGCGGGTTCGAGACCCGCCTGGGCAGCAAAACCTTATCTCTACAATAAATAAAAAAATCAGCCGGGTGTGGTAGCACGTGCCTGTAATTCCGGCTACTCGGAAGGCTGAGGCGGAAGGATCACTGGAACCCAGCAGGTCGAGGCTGCGGTGGCTGGGAGCGGCCACTGCACTACAATCTGGGCGAGAGTGAGACTCCAACTCAAAAAAAAAAAAATCACCAAACATTGACAAACAGGTATAGGATAAAAAGGAAAGCACTGATCTTCAGGGCACACTGCAGGAGCAGAGAAAAAAAATACAAATAAGATAAAAGGCAGGAAATGCCTTTGTCAATAAGGTATCCCTGGACCATATCTAAAATGCCAAAATGTCACCCACACAAAGAAAGATAGTTAAACCTCAACACCATATACAAACCTAATTCTCAGAT
Source organism: Carlito syrichta (assembly GCF_000164805.1). Classification (NCBI taxonomy): domain Eukaryota; kingdom Metazoa; phylum Chordata; class Mammalia; order Primates; family Tarsiidae; genus Carlito; species Carlito syrichta. The sequence goes on from NW_007246490.1 coordinate 116,263, forward strand.
AAGCCACTCTTATTCTACACAAATATTTTGTGAATAAATATAGTGTCTATCTGTTCTGGCATATAACAAAATGAAAATAATTACTACCAATGAAACAGTAAATGGGCATACAATTCACCCACTTTAGAATTTATAAACATGATAAACTAGTCAATAATTTAAGGAGATTAGAATCACCTTCCTTTTGTGGCAGAATAAATTATAAAAAAGCATAGCTTTGCTTACCAGTCTACACAAAAAAATTTAACGGGACAAAAACAATCTTGATGAAATATATACATATGCCAAGAAACTTCCTGATTCTTCCCTACTCTAGGTAGTAGCTCCGGCACCCATCCAGTACCCCAAATCTAAAGCCCAGAAGGCAACCCTATGTCTACTTAACCACATTCAAAGAAGCAGGTAAGCTACTGACTTTACTCCCTATGGAAGGAATTGTGTCTCCCCTAAACTCATATGTTGAAGCCCTAACCTTCTGTGTGACTGATTGAGTAATGGGGCCTCCAAAGAGGTAATTCAGGTTAAATGAGGTCATAAGTAAGGGACTTGATCAGATAGGATTAATTTCTTGTAAGAAACCACAAGCTCACTCTCCCTACCCCTAGACCCCCATGTGAAGACACAGGGAGAAGGCAGCCATCCACAAGCCAGGAAGAGGGGCCTCACTAGAAACCTTATCAGCTGGCAACTGGATCTTGAGCTGCCTGGCCTCTAGAACTGTGAGAAATAAATGTCTGTTGTTTAAGCCACATAGCCTGTGGCACTTTGTTATGGCAGCTGAGCTGACTAATACATTCCCCTTCAACCTCACTGCCTTTGCCATGATTCAGACCCTAGATTACTATAAACAGTCTCTGAACAAATCTCTCAGATTAGTCCCTATGTATCAGTGAACTATCAAAAGTCCAAATTTGACATGTCATTCCACATCCTCAGCAGGATACAGTCAAAGCTCTTGGTGCTCTGACCAGGTGCAGTGACTCAATGCCTGTAATCCCAACCCCTTGGGAGGACTGTCTGAGCCCAGGAGTTCAAGATCAGCCTGGGTAACACAGCGAGACCTCATCTCTACAAAAATTTAGAAAAATTAGCCAGATGTGGTTGTGCATGCCAGTATTCCTAGCTACTTGGAAGACAACAGGAAGGCTTGCTTGAGCCCAGGAGGTCAAAGCTGTGGTGAGCCGTGATCTGCGCCACTGCACTCTAGCCCGGGTGACAAACATACCGACTCAAAAAAAAAAAAAGTTTGGTCTCTGTCTAACAACAATAATAGCAGGTGCTATTGGCATAAATAGCAATTATGTGTCAGACACCATACCTACAAGGACACCATACCTACATCTACTTCCTACAAGGTAGGCATTCCTGTGTACTAACTTCAAGCTTGTATGTAACGCTTGCCAAACATTCTATCAATATCTTTCACTCACTTTAGTTCATTCCTGTTAATTATAATTCCCCTGAGGCAAGAAGCTGCTTAATAGCTCATTCCTTTTGCATATGCTGTATCTGCTTTCCTACGCAACATTTAAAATTATGAATAGGCAGGTATTGCCTCCTCTATGCAGGTTTTCTATCGACCCCTTAAAATAGAGTGAGTCACTTCTTTCTCCACACATATCTATAACTAGCATCCCAGAACTTGTCAAAGTGCTTGGAACATGTTTAAGAGATAAGAGAGAGGCTGATAGGAAACAAGTGATTCAGAGGCCCATCTTACTAGTTTTTTGGTATATATATTTTTTTGTTGCACAAAGTCCTTTCCTTCCTTTGGAGCGTGTGAGTGTGTGTGAGAGAGAGAGAGAGAGAGAGAGAGAGAGAGAGAGAGTTTGTGTGTGTGTGTGTGTGTGTGTGTGTGTGTGTGTGTGTGTGTGTGTGTGTGTACATGGGTGACTGAATAAAGGGCAGGTATACCAGAAGCACTAGCTGAACCATCTCTCGGCTATCACACAACATGCTAAATATGGTAAATGAATCTGATTCCTTCTGAAGACTGGGAGAAGGCTCCCCCACAGACCCTACGATCCTATGTACTTTAATGTCAGATCTGTCCTCCAATCACTTGCCATTTTAACTGTCTGACTACCCAAAGGTGTTCACAGACCCAGTTCTTTCCTTAGGGGTTCCAGCCCCCAAGCACATCATTAGAAAAGAGATGGGAAGGCATAACTATACAATTCTAGCATATGAAAACTCTTTAATATGATATTGAAGTTCCCCCTGGGTTGACCTCAAATTGGCAAGTATGCCTTACTCCAGGTCAGTGACTCCAGGTTCTGGTCTGTCAATATGCTGTCTAGTAATAGCTGCTGATGACAGGGCCCAGGAATCCTCATTTGTAAAACCCTCCAAAGATGGCTGGAATGTGCAACAAAATTTGGTAATCACAATTTTAAATTATTTACACTTCCCAAACGAAATTTACATCTGCCCACCTGAGCCTAAACTCATCAACCTCCTCCGCTTGAATAAAATGTTACACCTAACACACTGCACACATGTCTGGAGTCTGACCAAGTTCAAATTCTATTTGTTCCACCTTCTAGCAGTGTAAACATAGGCACAAGTCCATTGCAGTGTCTCCATTTCCTTTCTTATAAAGTGGAAACACCTCAAGATACCTCAGCATTGGTAAAGATTAAATGAGATACTCCATCATTGGTGTCGTGTACATTGTGCCTAAACACAGGGATGCTTAGTAAATATTCACTTCCATCACATATTTATTTTCACCACTGTAGTCATTATGTCCCCACAGCTAAATTTTTTTCTACTCTTTGAGGTATGACACAAATACTTTCCTTCACAAGGGCTCTACTGAACAAGAAATACACTCTCTTCTCTGTATTCCTACGGCATTTAGAGCCTTCTTAAAGCCTTGTCTTAAGCCACTTTTAAAACTATACTGATAGCCGGGCTCGGTGGCTCAGCCTGTAATCCCGCGCCTTTGGGAGGCTGAGGTGAGTGGATTGCCTGAGCCCGCGGGTTCGAGACCCGCCTGGGCAGGCAAG
>NW_007246490.1:119533-129367 GCF_000164805.1 Carlito syrichta
ACTGCACTCCAGTTTGGGCGACAGAGTGAGACTCCAACTCAAAAAAAAAAAAAAAACTATACAGATGATCCTTGACTTATGGTGAGGTTACAACACAATAAGCACATCGAAAGTTGAAAATATCATAAGCCAAAAACATATGGCTGACAGGGAGCTGTGCTTGTTGCCACTGCTCAGCATCACTGGGGAAGTATGTGTGTATCACTTTCCCACATCATACAGCCTAAAAATTATAAATCGAACCATCAACGTGGATTTCTCCAATTCATCTAACCACTAAAAGAGGTATTCAAATCAAGAGTCGGGGCAGGGTCAGCTAGAAGCATTCCAAACCATCTGTGGGGCCATCTGCACCTTGGAGTGAATAATCTACAAACACAGAAATGTTATTGCTCACAGTTCTGGAGGCTGAGAAGTCCAAGATCAAGACACCAGCAGATTTGGTGTCTGGTGAGGGTTCATTCCTCATAGATGGTAAAACAGAAAACCTGTGTCCTTGCGTGGCAGAAGGACACAAATAAGCTACCAGGCCTCTTTTATAAAGGCCCTATTCCACTCACAAGGACTTCATCCTTAACACTTAATCACCTCTCAAAGGTCCCACCTACTGATACTATTACCTTAGACAGTTAGATTTCAACATACAAATTTGGGAGGAGGGTGCACATACATTCAGACCATAGCAAGTATTCAATCATATTCTGCTTATTCCATAGATAGTGTAACGTAAAAGCCAAGACTTTGAAACCAGACAACTTGGGTCAAATCCCAGTTCTTTACTTACTAACTTTATGAGCTTGGGTGAGTATTTAACCTATGTTTTACTTTCCTCATTGGGAAAATGGGAGTAATAATAGTACCTACCTCATAGGGCTGTTGGGAGAATTAATATAGGCATAGCACCTAGCAAACCAAGGAGACATACCAAATGCTAAGTGTTTGCCATTATTATGATTATTATGATGTATAATAAATTCTGCCAAGAAGATGACCAGTCCATATAAGCTGCCCATTAAACACAAGTCAAATTATTTGTGTATAAACACAGTGCTTCATGAATATGCAGCACATGGTTAGGAAATGTACAAATAGTTGGCATTACAGAGTGGTTGTGCATCTGCCCATGTCATCCTGGCTCATTTCCATAAAGAAGTAAAAAAGGAAGTAACACAAGCACAGGCTATGTGCTCAACTTGCCATATCACTTAATAAACAGTATCTTGTTTCATTATTGAACTTTATCTTGAAACCATATCGTGAATCCAACAACTTCTTACCACCTCCCTAGCTAACATCTTAGTCTAAGCTACCATCTTACCTATTCTGTGGTCTTATACCTGAGACCACAGACTAGCCTCCTGAACTGATGTCTCTGATTCTGTGTTGGCCCTCTTCCCCCCACACAGGAGACTCTCAATACAGGAGCCAGAATGATATATGTTAAAACAAAAGTCACACCATATTACTCCCTGCAACTTCCAACTTCATCTTTCCTAACTTTCCCCTTCCACCACTTGATAGCCAGTGCACCGGCCTTAGTCCTGTTCCTACCTCAGATCTTATGTCTTGCCCTTCCATCTCCTTCAAACCTTATATATTCATGTCTCGTGGCTCACTCCATCACTCTGCTTAAATGTGCCCTCTTCAGAAAGACCTTCTCTACCCTTCTATACATACAAGCAGTGACTCACCACCCTTTACCCTCAGTTTATCTGTCTCCACAGCATCTATTACTGCCAATATCTGCTGATTGCTCCAAGAGGGAAGAGATCTTGTCTAGTGTTCACTGTCCTAGCCCTTACATTTAAAAACTGTTAGCTTATATAGCAGATGCTCAATGAATGTTTGCTGAATAACTTCTTCCCAGCTATGAGATTATTTAAGATGAGAACAGGAAAGTGTGCACAGTTTTAAAATGCTGTATTAGTCATCAAGCTAGTAAAGAGACAGATTTCAAACACAAATTTATCCAATTCGTTTCACCATGAAACAAAGTCCTCAAGTCAGAAATTGGAGGTGGGGGGGAGTCAGCTAGAATAATTCCAAACCACCTGTGGAGCTTTTAAAAACTCGTGGGGACCAGGCGCAGTGGCTCATGCCTATAATCCCAGCACTTTGGGAGGCTGAGGTGAGAGGACTGCATGAGCCCACGGGTTCAAGACCAGCCTGGGCAACTTAGTGAGACCTTATCACTACAATAAATCAAAAAATTAGCCGGGCATGGTAGCACATGCCTGTAGTTCCAGCTACTTGGAAGACTGAGGTGGAAGGATAGCCGGAGCCCAGCAAGTCAAAGCTGTGGTGGCAAGGAACGTGTCACTGCCCTCCAGCCTGGGTGACACAGTGAGATTCCATCTCAAACAAACAAACAAACAAAAAAAACTCATGGGTTGGGACAGTCTTCCCTTTCCTAATGCATCAAGTGAGAAAATCTACTACAATAAGACAGTCCCAAGCTTCCTCCCCTCTAGTCATTCATAGTGGAACTTTGCTATATCCCCTAGTTGGCATAGAAAAGAAAAAAAGCAATTGGAAACCATGGGTCATGTCATTAAACCATGAGGTCACTCAGTTTTCAATGCTGACAACTTTTAGAATCACTTTTGCCTAACTCTAGTATCTTACAGGGGGGAAATATATGAATTGAATTCAGTTACATGATTAATCAGTCTTCCCTCTAAAAAGCATACCACTGTAAAATCAGAAACATAACCTTAGCCCAACTGGAAACTGCAAATGTGACAAAATAGGCTTAACAATCATAGGATCACAGAACTGAAAGAAACCTTAAGGGGAAAATGTTACACACACACACACACACACACACACACACACACAGCTGCAAAATGTTACACACACACACACAGCTGCTAAATGAATAATGATACTTTTCAATGTTATCAACGCAAGTCTTACAGATTCTAATAGCAATAAGAGTTTATTATATTCCAGAACAGTGATTTCCAACAGAATGAAACTACTATCTCCCTGGGTTAAATCCAGAAATATGAGAAAATGCTTTTGCTAGTCTCAACATCTGAGTGGCACCAGGAGATAGGAAACGTGACTTACAACATTCCACAATGGTCCCCAAGGTAGAAACTTCAAGTACAATTTTTACACTTCCAACTCTCCACAACTAATCAGCTCCCCAAATGGTGCCTGTCTATAGTTAGAGGATAAAAGAAAAATTATCTGTGCCTTCAATTGGCTAATAAACTTATCGTGGGGAAATAGCTAATTCCTTAGAAAATGAGAGGACCCAAATAAATAACCATTCAGGCTACAGGTCATACCTTTGCTTCAGTACAGAATATAGCCACCTGAAATAAGTACCATATTATTTGCACATTAAGCAAACCCATCGTCTAATATAAAGATATTGACTTCAAGTATTCATAAAAACAGTATGTTCAACTTGACTCTTCCCCACAACAATGCAGAAGAGGAAGTGGTTTAGACAAAATATGCTTGTCGTTGTATTACTCCATCCCATCACATAGAGCAGATTGTAAAAGGTTGAAGGTCACGACTGCTAACCTATGGTTCTAGAACCAGAAAAGTATAAAATTGGTCATTCGGCATCCCTCTTCTCTACCATCCGTTCATTTACCTTCATGTATGGCAACAGCGCCCCATCAAACCCCTTACAGGAAGCCCACTTCCCTTAATCTGGTCATCTGTTTTCACTGTGGCTGCCCACAGGCTCTGACCAGCTCTACCCCCTCTTCTTTACCTTGTCCACTACTTCTTCCCCACCCACCAAAACACAGCCAATCTCTCTCATTGTCCCTCAGACTTACATTGCCATAAGCCGTCTATGTAGAATCCCATGGCTGCCTCAGGAGGAAAATCCCATGCCCAAGGTCACACAAAAGATAAACAGTAGAAACAGAATTCCAAGAGTTAGACTCCACAACCTGTGCCTCCTAATAATTATACAACTGATTTAATAATAAAGAGGTAGCAAAGACTTCATTCCCTCTCCCTAAGCACTTATATTCACAGTAGGGAAATACTGTTTAAATATACCATGCCTTGCAAGTTCCAAGTTTTATACACCACTGCAGTTTGATTATGGGTGCGTGTGTCCATGTAAGTGGTTAAACATGGAAGCCTGCATTCATTTATGTTTCACTGTCCAAGACTTAAGAGACAATGACAAATTAAGACAAAACATCCTTATAATTACTATATAAAACAATGGTAATATGGAGTTCAGTGTATTAAAATTTATTTTGCATCTATCATTGCAAAACGACAGCTAATATAGGACTATACTACAACCAATATAATATGACATTGTGAAGCCAAAAATCAAATAATCAGATATGATCAAGTAAGTATTTACTGCCCATATGAACAATAAACAGTGATGGCAAAAAAGACTTGACAAGAAGAGAAAGTAGTGACACAAAAAGATACCTGATCGTAGTCTTAAAAGTTTAATTTTAAATTGTGATAGAAAAGGAGATAGGAAGTAGAAGCAGCCCAAATGTCTATGAGTGAATGAACAGATAAACACAATGTGGTATACACACACAATGGAACACTAAAAGCCTTAAAAAGGAAGGAAATCCTGTTATAGGCTACAACATAGATGAATCTTGAGGTCATTTTGCTAAGTGAAAAATCAGTCACAACAGGATCAAATACTACATGATTCCACTTACATGAGGTATCTAAAGTAGTCAAATCATAGAAATAGAAAGTAGAACGCTGGTTCCCAGAGAGGGCAGAGGGGTGAGGAGTTGTTTGATGAGGATAGAGTTTCAGTTCTACAAGTTGGAAACGTTTTGGAGATGTGTTTCACAACAATGTAAATACCCTTAGCACTACTGAACTATACACTTAAAATGGTTAAGATGGTAACTTTTATTATATGTGTGTGTGTGTTTTTACCACAATAAAGAAAAAGACAGGGAGATAGACTAGAAGATGTGGACCAACCTCTCAGCTTTTATGCAAACGTAACTCCCTGACCTATCTGGGCGTTTTCTCTCCTTTGGGGGCCACTATTAGTCTTATAAGTAAAATTAACAGCACACCCATGAGGCTTCCCTGCCTATCCTATACCTCCTCCATTCTTTATGAATTCTACCAAGGCAGTAGTATAGATAACACAATGCCAGGATTCCAATCCAGGCTATCCTATTTTTAAACTATGTACCTTGAAAAAGTTATTTAATTTCCCTTATGTTCGGTTTCCTCACTTGTACAATGAAGATAGTATACCTCATATTTTATGGCATTTCTGCTAGAATTAAACAAGTAAAATTTGTAAAGTACATATAGCAATATTTGACATGAATTACAAATGTTGGCTATTATTACTAATTCATCTGTTGTATATAATATTACACTTGATCATATTCACACTCCTTTATTGCACTTGGTTTGAGTGTATTTTCCTGTCTGCCTGGTAAGATTGCATTCCTTTAAGTTAGTGCCGTAAACCAGTCTTCTAACAAACCTATAATGTACCTAGGTCAGCAGTAAGCATAGTTTTATTAACATAGTAAAATACAGCTGTGGTTAGAGTTGCAAGAATGATGGGTTCCCCTTAAGACTTTAGACCTGAGACACAAAGCACAGTGATTACCAGAGATCCCAGCTCTGCTGTGTGCTACTTGCACAGCTTTAGGAAAATTCCTTTCTTGTCATGAGGCCCCCTGTTTTCTTCTGTAAGCAGAGAGAATTAATACTGCCTACCTGATAGGATGGCATTGAGAATGAAATGAGTGAACACAAGTTAAGATCTTTGAAGAGTCTCTGGCAAGCAATAATCATTTAGTTGGTGTCTGCAAGATGGAGAATAACTGAAGTTTTAGCTGAAAATTGCCAGGCTCAGGGAAAAATTATGTTATACTTGGATCAAGAAGTAAGGATTGCTCTAAACTATGTTTTGATTATTTTATTTACTGTGCAATCTGAAAAATACAACATTTTAAAGATCTAAAATTTACTATCCATTTCTACATTCAGTGAAGGCTAGTAGTGCGCATTTGACTTAGTAAAAGAACTTACTAGTAGCATAGGTGATACCTATGTTTAGGAGTTTCAGATAACGTCTCAATGGTTAAATGCTTGATAATCTTCTTAGCTTCATAAGTCTTTTCTCTTTCAAGCTGTTCATCCAGATTTTAAGTTAATTGGCTATGATTTGGGAATTGTTTTAAATTCCAGTGAAGACATCCTTAAAGAAGAACCATGATTCTTCAGAAACTGGAGAAAGATTTCATCTTCCAGAGTTTCTACAAAAGCAGAATTTTAAAACTTGTGTACAAATGTATATGCCACCATTTCTCTGAATGTAAGAGTCACATTTTTAGACTAACAACCAGATGTTTCAAAATAGCCTACTGTGAACGTTTCCTCTCTTTGCATTTATAAATAGCACGCTGACCTCTTTTCCAACTGAGTTTGAAGGTTTATTCCTATTGGTTCAGTAACTGTCAAAGTCTCTCTTTCTCATAAAAAGAGGGTATCTCAGCAAATGTCTCCCGCATATTGGTCCATTTATTTACATTTATTCATTCGATAAATATTTAAGGAACACTGCCCTCTCCAAGATAATAGGGGGAAATATTTGAAGTTCAAGATAACAGCATCTATTATGTCATTTGAGAACAGTACTAAGGGCTACAAAGAAAGGAAAGACACAATATCTTCCCTCCAAAAGTTTAAAATCTAAAGGAGTAGATTATAGACATGACTATAAGCAAAGGAAAATGACATGCATATGAACAATCAGTTCTTTACTAATCAATAAGTGTCAAGAAAGGAGGAATACCAAAAAACAAAACAAAACATACACAAGAAAAACAACTTCTGGAGAAGAATCTGATGCATTCAAGAAAGCACAGAAATTGTACTTTGGTATTGTCTTATTGTTAATTACATAGAGATGTGTCACCATCACCCTTCATGAGTGCTTAGAAACTCAAAATCTCAAAGCAACTTTATTAATACAACAGATTAATGCACCAACTCAGAGCTTTGAGGATGGAGTGACCCGTGAAGGAACTAAGGAGGGAAGGGAGTTCCACGATATGTAAGTAGAAATGTAGCTGGTGAAGACAGCAGCATCTGAATTAGAAGGAATGCCACAAAAAGAGGAAGATGTTTCTAGACAACAGCAAGGAGGCAGAATCCATGGGAGGTGATTCAACAAGTAATGACAGGTGATACCAGAAGGACAGGCTGGAATCTGCTGTGGAGGCCTTGAACAGCAGAGTAAAGCGTCTGCCCTTCTTCAAGATTCTGTGAAAGAGTCTGGCAGCCGTTTTCACCATCACCACCGTGAGTTCAAGTCACTTGATAAGCAACATGGGTACCACACTCTTTTGCTCTTTCCTGATGGATCACCTCTCCCTCTTCAAGCAGATCAAACCAATCTTTCCTCTTCCTAAAGCTATGTACTGTAACCAGTAGTGATTTTTTAAATCTTATTTTTGTGAGAACCTTCAGGGTATGCAAACTGTCTTATCCTCCCTGTATTCCCTCGTCTACCCACCCACCTTTGCCTACAAATGGTAAAAGAATAATAATTCTCCAAACCTCTTCAGGAGTTTTAATCTTCAAAGTTGCCCAACAGAATGACAACTCCAACCCAGATCAGAACTCCTTTGTTCCCTCTGTAGTACGGGTAAATAAATAAGCTTATGCTGAGTTAAAACTGAAACAAAATTTCATGGGTCAAATTTCTAACTAGAAGAAAGCAGGAGAAGATGACACCATTGAATATTATTTCAATCAAAGAAAGAAGGAAGGAAGTGAGCAAAAATGGCAAAACTACCAGTATGTATTTAATCTGGCCAATACTTTAAGAATAATAACCAAAATGATCAACTACAAGATCAGGGCTTTGCAGAAAAGATAAAGATGGCATCGCATAACCTATATTCTTACATCCATCACACTTGGTCAAAGCTAAGACGTATTTCCAACATTATTAAGAAGTCCTCTACCTAATTAATATTTTGCAAAGAAGTCCAAAAAGCCCTATAATGTTGTATAGGCAGAGATTGGACCCAATAAATGAGTCAATGCATAAATGCGGGGAGGAGGAAATGCATGTTAAAAGGATGCTATTAAAGTACTAACCATCATTTATACTTAGGATTTTTATAGTCACTTTCATCAGAATTTTTCAGAGTTGCAAGGAGGCAGGTTAGAAACTAAGCAAAACAAAAATACCTTCTTGGTTATCATGAAGTCTACAACCCAGTATCCTAAAGCAAGTTTTAAAAGCACCATAGTTTCAATGTGTTAATGTAACATTACTTAAGAAAACCGCCATTCAATCTCAATGATATACTTAACCACAGCAACCAAGAGTAATTGGGTCTGAAGAGTATTACTATTGTATACCTATGAGCCTCACACTGCAAGGAACGAGCAGTGATATTAGAAAAAATAAGAATTTGTTTTTAAATGTACCATCATCTTCTCTTTTCACAGGTAACCCGTATAAAACCTGACAGGTTTACAGAGGAAAGAAAAAATACAAACACATGTACACCCACAGACATTTTAACGAGCCCTTTGACTTACCCGCTAGGTACATTTTGATTTAAATAAACCTTTGAGTACTGACATCAAGCCTATATAAAACCTTCTTGGTGTTGAGACTCAAATGTGTGTGTGTTAAATACACGTTTGGAAAGGAGCCAGGAAGATACTTGCACTTTAGACTCTAACATAGATCTATGGCCCACTTTAAAAAAAAATTAAACATTGTTGAACATTGGAATGGCATGATAATTTTCCCTTAATATTTCTCCTGCTAGAGTATGAAAGTCAAAAATGAAAGTTTAAAGGTATTTCTTTTCTACCCCCTCAAAAAGTTAGCTTCCCTTTTAAAACACCCATAACTTCATCTTCCAATTACTTATGGGCAATGTTCCACAAACTCATGCGGATGTAGAGTGCTTAAGTGCGGAGGAATCAATACTGAGCTTGTAAGTACAACTATTATTGGTAATAACATTGACATCCGATTAAGTGTACTTTTTAAAATAACTTATTTTCAATAGACTTTTTTTTTAACCGAAGGCTATATTCCACTGAACAGCCTGCTTCAAGGACAAGCTTGCAAGGAAAAAAATAAATGTGACTATGACCATACAAACTTGCAGTAGTCTGAGATGTTATTATTTCACACAAACTAGCTTATCATTCTCTTGTATTTCTCCTCTAATTACCAAAGGTTATATAATTTTGGAAGCATTCCCCCAAATCAAAATAACTTCAGATCGCCTCAAGGAGGCGGAGAAGTGTTTAAGAAAACAAGCCAGAAGAAAAGAAAATAAAACTTACTTTTCTAAACAGGACGGACACCACTTAATCCAAAAGTAAAAGAGAAAGATCAATCTGGTGAACTCACTGCCGACCGGTCTCGGTCAATGGTGTTGGGTTCAGGCAGGTGGAAGGCAAACGATTGTAATTAAAGTTAATTAACAGGCCTGCCGTCCTAACGTGTAGAACACGCAGAGAGCGGGGGAGCACGGAGACCGGGGCAAAGTCATTATCTCTATGAAGTAAATAACTCAGTGGCTGGAACTCGCTGCGGCTCTTTTTTATTTAGGGGAGGGGGAGTCTAGCTGTGGATAAGGATTGTCACCCTCCCGGATCAGATCCCCGAAGTGGAGTGTCTGTATCACTTATCCGCTTCTGGTTTCCTTTTAGACGCCCACACGCGGGAGCTAAATCCAAGGGGTAGAAACCAGAGCCGTGCACTCTGCGCCCTGGAAATTTACGCGGAGACTTGCCCAAAGGTCCCAGCCCACCCCGAGAGGGTCCCCCTCCGGGGTCCCGGCCAAGCGGCCCGAC
>NW_007246490.1:129721-135690 GCF_000164805.1 Carlito syrichta
GCACCCTCGCCACCTGGCGCGCCTCGGCCCCGGGCGCCCGCCCGGCTGGGGAAGCCACGAGGGCGCGTCCAGGAGCGCAGAGCCCCCGGGGCTTGATCCCCCCGCCTCCCCGGCGGAGGTGCCCGGGACCCTCTCCCTGCTCCTCCTGGCTGGCCGGTTCGCTCGTCCCTGCGCCCTGCTCGGGGATCGGATGTGAAATGGGCGGAACCTGGCCACGACCGATCACTAGTATGACTCGCCCAAGTACTTTCCACGTTGCCTCGGCGATTCCCAAACTTAAGACTCATCCTGAGCGCTCAGTTCCCAGGTTGCCTCTATGTAAATTTGCTCCTCTTGCACCTGAAATTGTGAGATCCCGGAAGGACGTTTATTCTTTGAGTTGGACCTTGACACTGTGTCCTTGGAATTGACAAGGAGGCAGCAAAAGAAAATTGGGAAATTCCTAAGAACCCTAAATACTCAAATACCCAAGCGTTCCTAACATCCAGATGTTTGCAAGGGAGTTCGTAGTTCAACTCCTAATTTTTTTTTCCTCTAAATAAATGTCTCCCACAATCTGAACTTCTCTCCATTATAGAGTGAAATGTAGCCGGGCATAGTGGCTCACACCTGTCATCTCAGTACTTTGGGAGGCCGAGGCGAGAGGATTGCCTGAGGCCAGCGGTTCAAGACCAGGCTGGGCAATTTGACAAGACTTCCTCTCTACAATGAATCAAAAAAACCACCCAGGCATGGTGGAGCGCGCCTGTAGTTCCAGCTATTGGGACGGCTGAGGAGGAAGGATCGCCTGAGCCCAGCAGGTCGAGTCTGCGGTGGCCAGGATCGTGTCACTGCACTCCAGACTGGGCGACAGAATGCCACTCCAACTCAAAAAAAGAAAAAGAGTGAAATGTACTTATCTTTTTTTCCTCTGTCCCTGTTGATGGAGGTGAAGCAATTAGGGAAACTGCGGAGCTTATTATGAAAATGAGATCATTGGTGAAGGGCAGAACAAGGGAGTCTTCCCAGGAGCCCCCGAGTCCTCAGTCACCACCTTCTCGCAAAGTACCGGCCCACCAACAGCAACATCCTTCCCAAGGGAGCTCTGAAGCGGCCCTGAGTTGCTAAAGAGACGCTGTACCTCCAGGTTCTTTTCAACGAAATGCTTGACATTTTCTAGACTTCAGGAATTGTCTTTTTCTTTGGATTTCTATAGCATTTATAACAGGAATTTTATTTATGCGGCCCTTTCCGGGCTTCATTTTAGGACCATGCGTTTTTTTTCCCTCAGAGTTCTCACATATTTCTCATTTAGTGTATCTTTGTAAGACATCTTCAATCCTTCTTTAAATAAGGTGGGTTATAAATAAACACAAATTCTTGGGTTATTTATAGTGTATTTTGGAAGATCACGCATTGCTTTGTCCTCAAATTACTTCTCTTGGTGATTTTTATAAACTAATTGGGACTTTGTGCCTCTTTGCAACAATATCTTAGTTCCTTGATTATTATTCAGATGTTTATTCTTTTTTTAAAAAAAGTATTGATCACTCTTTGATAATTTTAAGATACAGTGGTTAGAGAATACAATACAATCTCTGAATTTAGTGTTCCCGATCACTGCTCTCTGCAGCCTTGACCTCCTGGACTCAAGTGATCCTCCATCCTCCCGTCTCAGCCTCCTATGTAGATGGGTAGCTGGGACAACAGACACATGCTCCAATGCCTGGCTAACTTTTAAAATTTTTTTTTACAGAGACAAGGTTTCACTATGTTGCCCAGGCTGGTTTTGAACTTCTAGGCCAAGTGATCCTCCCACCTCAGCTTCCTAAAGTGCTGAGATTACAGGCATGAGCCCCTGCACCCAGCTGGATTTAGCATTTTCTATGGGGAAGTAAAGTGCTACAAGGCAAGCCAGTAACTTAATAATAACCCTGGGAAAATCGTTGCAAGCTGTATTCTGGTTTTATGAATCATAATATATGGAGAAAAATAAAAGATTTCTGAGGAAATATGGCAAAGCTACCTTTTATTAATTGTACATTCATTACCAGGTCCTAGCTTAAACACGTAATATATATGTTGTATATACACTACTCTGTGGGTTAAATTATTTTTAAATGTTAAAAATATAGCCTTAATTGAAAGCCAGAGAGGGTAAGTAACAAATAGTGGATAAACTGAACACATCTAAACTGTATTCATAGGGTATGGATTTCCCATTTAGCATACCTCACAGTGATGCATTCGGAAAGCAAAATGCACAAGGAAATTGACTTTGTAAGAATTAAGGTATGAAAATCTGTCTACTGTCAAGGTCATTGAAGTACATATTCCCAACAATTTCCATCTAGGCTGGAATCATTCCAAATGACCTGCACCTATTTCTGACCACCCCTATTTCCTAGATTTTTAGTAAGAGAGCAGATAAAGCTGTATCTTTGTCTGCCTTTGTGTCTTTGCTGTTCCTATCACTTGTCTCCAGAAAGTCTTCTACTTATGAAAGAGGCTATTTGAAAGAGTGGAAATCTTTTTCCTTTCCTCATGGCTTTCTTCTCCTCTCTCTCTCTCTCTCTCTCTCTCTCTCTCTCTCTCTCTCCTTTTCCTTACATCACAGTTCTAACACCCACTGAGCATGTTGCCAGTTGCTGTTCCAAGAATTTTACTTGCAAGAGCTCATTTAATTATCTCAACAGTTCCTTAAAGAGATGTTATTATCCCCTTGATGAGAAAACTTAAGAAAAAGAGGGGTTGAGTAGCTTCTGCAAGTCAACCAATTAGCACTATAAGGGGGAAGAATTCCAACCTAATCTTCTCCAGGATTCACAGAAAACACAGATGCTGGACTTGAAAAGGTCTACATTCAAAATGGAGCTAGTATAGGTTGTGGTATTTTGAGCAAACTTATTAACTTATCTGAGTCTCAGTTTCCCCATCTGCACACTGGGAATAATAATACATAGGAAAATTTGATGTGGTTGTATATCTAGGGCAGTGTCTCACACCTATAGTCCTAGAATTTGAGAGGTGGAGGTGAGAGGATTTCCTGAGCCCAGGGGTTCGAGACCAGCCTGGGCAACTTGGTGAGCCCTCATCTCTACAATAAATTATATATATATTTTAAAAATAGCTAGGTGTGGTGGCGTGTGCATGTAGTTCCAGTTACTTGGAAGGCTGAGGCAGAAAAATTGCCTGAGTTCAGCAGGTCGAGACTGCGGTGGTTGTGAGTGTGCCACTGCACTCCAGCCTGGGTAACAGAGTGAGACTCCAACTAAAAAAAAGAAAAAAGAAAGAAAGAAACCCCTCAATGCATTCAGTTCTATTTTATTTTCTCCACTTCTATTTTATTCTTCAAGACTAGGTTCAAATTCTACCTCCCTCTCAAGCCTTTTCAAATCTCTATACTCAGAATTATATGCACACAGAATTTAAAATAATCTCTCCATTTTATCTAAAAGAAAATCTGAAATTATATTTTTGCCAGAAATAAAACACTAGGGCTATGGATGAAATAAGCAAATATCTGCTTATAATATTTAATTCAGCAATTTAGATAAATATTTATAGAAGTAAAAAGTACCTATTAATTTAGAAATACTGCACTTTTCTCATATTTTATAAAGTACTTTAATTCAAATTTTAATATTTAACTTTGACATCAGTGACCACTATAGCCACATTTTAAATGTATTTATTTACTGATTTAATGCTTTTACTTTATCTTATTATAAAGATATAGGGCATAAGTCAGGATTAGGTACATAAGTAATATGTATGTACAGCAAAGCGTACCTGATCCTAAACTAGGGGAAGTGAGGACCATTGGAGGCCCAAACTTCACTAACATTTTTTTTTTTTTTGAGTTGGAATCTTACTCTGTTTCCCGGGCAGGAGTGCAGTGGCATGCTCACCACCACCACAGTCTCACCCTGCTGGGCTCAGGCGATCCTGCCACCTCAGTCTTTCAAATAGCAGGAACTACAGGTGAATACCATCACACCCAGCTAGTTTTTTTATTTAATGTAGAGATGAGGTCTCACCAAGTTGTCCAGCCTGGTCTTGAACCCTTGGGCTAAGGCAATCTTCTCACCTCGGCCTCCCAAAGTACTGGGATTACAGGTTTGAGCCACCACACCTGGCATTCACCCACATTTTAAATTAACACTTTTTTCTTTTTCTTTTTTTCTATACATTACCTTACCTCTGCCCTTCAGTCTTACACACTGGAATCCGCTTCCCAATAAAGTGCTCACATATAGGTTTTTGTCTCAGTCTGTACCTTCTGTGGAACTTTGGCTAAGACATTTTCATCATGTTCTCTGATATGTATTTGATCATTAACTTATTCTCTATGTTAGACACAAGCCTCTTTTATTTATTTAGACTAGATAAGGTCTTTTTTAAAATTTATTTTTAATGGACAAAAATAGTATATATTTATCATATACAACATGTTTTGAAATACAACAGATACATGAAAAAAATGCTCAGCCTCACTAATCATCAAAGAAATAGAAATCAAAACCACACTGAGTTACTACCTAACTCCAGTCAGGATGGCCACCATTAATAACTCAAAAAACAACAGGTGTTGGCAAGGATGTGGGGGAAAAGGGAACACTTCTACACTCTTGATGGAAATTATGGTGATTACTAAAAGATCTAAAAACCAACCTTCCATATGACCTAGCAATCCCCCATCTGGGAATATACCTGGAGGAACACAAATCATTCTATGAAACAGATACCTGCACATGCATGTTTATCGCAGCATTATTCACAATAGCAAAAACATGGAGCCAAATGTGCTGCCTATTGAAAGTAGACTGGATTAAAAAAATGTTGTATATATACACGATGAAGTATTGCATAGTCTGAAGGACAAAGTTATGGTCTTTGCAGTAACTTGGATGGATTTAGAGTCTGTAATACTCAGTTATCTATCACAGAAACAAAGAACAGAGTACCTCATGTTCTCACTCATAAGCGGATCCTGAACATTAATCATAACACTATAAGAAAGGGATTGGCAGTAGTGGGACACTGCCAGGGGAGGGGAGAAGGCACATGACATCAGTGAGGGTACCTGATCTCAAACCAGGTGAAGTGGGGACCAAAGTGAGGCTCAAACTTTATCTGTACGATGGATGACCACTTATATCTATCTAATCCTGAATAAATAAGAGCCGGGTTTGGTGGCTCAGTCTATAATCCCAGCACTTTGGGAGGCTGAGGCGAGTAAATTGACTGAGCCAGCGGGCTTGAGACCAGCCCAGGCAACTTGGCGAGACATCGTCTTTACAATAAATAAAAACAAATCAATAAAATAAAAAATAAATTAATAAAATACAATAAAAATAAATAAAATGAAGATTAAGACTTCAAAAAAAGGGAATATATATACATTGTGGAATAGCCCAGTTAAGTTAATTAGCATATGCATTACCTCATATTTTTATTTTTTGTGGTGAGAACAATTAAAATCTACTCTCTTAGTGATTTTCACTTTTCTTTTCTTTTTCTTTTTTTTTTTTGAGTTGGAGTCTCACTCTTGATGTCCAGACTGGAGTACATTGGCACTCTTATAAGCACCATAGCCTTGACCTGCTGGGTTTAGGCGATCCTTCCACCTCAGCCTTCCAAGTAGCTGGGACTACAGATGTGCGCCACCGCACCCGGCTAGTTTTTGTGGTTTATTATAGAGATGAGGTCTCATCAAGTTGCCCAAGCTGGTCTCAAATCCCTGGGCTCAGCCTCTTGCCTTGGCCTCCCAAAGTGCTGGGATTACAGGCTGAGCCACTGTGCCGGCCTCAATTTTGAATACCTTGTAATTAACTGTAGTTACCATGTTGTACAATAGATCTCTTGAACTTGTTCCTCTTAACTGAAATTCTGTATCCTTTTACCAACACCTCCCCAACTCCCTTCTTTCCCAGACCCTGGGAACCATTCTACTCTCTACTTCTGCAAGTTCAACTTTTTTTTTTTTT
>NW_007246490.1:135982-172332 GCF_000164805.1 Carlito syrichta
GGCTGAGCCACCGAACCCAGCTAGGTTCAACTTTTTTAGATTGTACATATAAGTGACAACACATGGTGTTTGTCTTTTTTTCTTTCTTTCTTTTTTTACTTGGTTTATTTCACCCAACATAGTTTTCTGCTGATTGATTCATGTTGTTGCAAATGATAGGAGTTCATTCTTGTTTAGGAGACTGAATAGTATTGCATTGGGTATATATACCATATTTTCTCTGTCCATTCATTCATGCATAGACACTTAAGTTGATTCCATTTCTTAGATCTTGTGAATAATGCTGCAATGGATATGGAAGTGCAGATATCTCTCTGACTCTAGTAATTCACCGTTCAGATTAATGTACATGAATGGAAGGAAATGTAGAGATCCTGTCATACATATAGTCTGTATCAGGCACTGTGACACATTCTTAACTTTTCAAATTCTCTCAAAAGGACTAGATGGTAAGTGCTATCATTATCTACTTTTTAGCCAATGAAGAAACAACATTTATCTCATCTAAGAATTTACAAGCAATAAATGAGGGAGTAAGATTTTAAACCCAGCTAATGTGAATTCAAAACATATGACTTAGGCATTATGCTGTGATGCCTCAGAGAAGGCTTTTAACATTTTGTCCATAAGGATCTTTTTTCTGAGGCATAATTTTTGGAGGAAATTATGTACCTATATTCAGACATAGACAGTTTCTCCCTGGGTTCTCTCATTGCCCTTTGCTTTTACTCTATAGGAGTACCCTTGTTAGCTAGTCTGGCATTATGGATACTTGGAATCTTTTCTTATTACTATTTGTATTCCCTGAAGTACACATCACAGAGCCTTAGGTAAATGTTTGTTTTATCAAGTTGAAATACTTATACTCATTATGTTGACTCCTTTCAGTATATTGTTACAAGTTATGAGTTGCTTTGAAAGTATTATTAACTCTTTCTCACTCTAAGATAACCATATAGTGGATGGCATTACAGGTTACCATGGACATAGGAGTGTTATAAAATATTGTCAATTTAATTATTGTTCAAATATCAATAGTATTGTGGAAATAGTTTATTTTAAAATGTTTTTCGAAAATCATTTTAAAATATCAAGAAAAAAATAAATACAAGTTTTCCTATAAAACTAATATTGCAGAAACTATTTTAAGTACTAGAGATTAGAGTATTTCATTAATACTAATATGCATATTTCTATACTTTACTATTTCTGAAATGGGGACTCATCTTAAAATAAATTGCTGTTTGCCAGGTGGCAATCATAGCATGACTATCACTGCCTACACATTCTTGAACTTGATTATAGTTGTTTAATTGTCATCACTTTGAGTTACACCGACAGTACTGCATATGTTGAGTTTGTCATTTAAAGTATCTTCAAAAAATTACACTGGTTTTCTGCAGAAAAGCAAGAAAACAAAGCAGTGTGATAACTGATAAAAATCTATGTCTAAAAAAGTCTCGCAGAGCATTTTCCTAAATATACAGTACATAAAAATTCTAATTATTGACTTACATCATAGTTTAGGATGCAGTGGGATTTTTTTCCCTCAGTGGTATAGAATGTTCATGTATAAAATATAGAAAATATGACATTTTAAAGATATTGACATCTGGAGTTTCTGCCACTGCTAACATAAAAATCTAATTTTAATTTTCCGTGGGAAAAAAAGTTTCTTATGAAAAGCCATTGCTAAGAGAAATTCCAGAAAACCTAACTTTTGCCCAGCAAATTTGTAGATGAAATACATTCACTGGGTATAAAATCATTGCTTCCACTTTGATGGGTCAATTCTTCACATATGTTTCATAGTTGAGCTTACTAAGCGTGTCGAAAATTTCTATTTCTTTGTGCTGTAGTTTTTTGCTAAAAGTGCTAGATTGATAATTGATAATTAACTTTAAAAGCTCTCTGCCATCAAGAAAAATGAGGAGATATTGTAGAAGCAAAATGTAGAGAGGCAGAAATGCAAAAGTAACAGCTAGAAATAGATTTTTGTATAAAGCAGTGAAATTAAACGTTAAAAAAATTTACTGAAAAGCACAGAATAATATCAATGTAAAAATTAAGTGAAATACAAGAAAATAGCTGATAAAACCTCACACCATGTGGCAACTGTCTTAAAAGCAGAGGTCACACACTAGTTGCCTGTGGGTTTCACAAAGACATGAAGTCCACAGTGTGTTTTAGACCACACAGAGTTCAGCAGTTTTTAAAATTCAGATTTTTACATTAAAATGTGGACTTAGCTTCTCTTGAAAAAAATCAGAAAGTGTGGTAGAACTGGACTAACATTCACACAAAGTAAGTTTAAATGGATTGGGAAACTGGCTGCCCATTTTGGACAGTGCACATACTCTTTAGTGTGTTTAGCTATAGATCACTCTCACCCTGATTATCCTTGAGGTATGGAGGCTACAACTATGAGATGTTACCCAAAATTATGGTCAGTTAAAGACAGGCTGTATGAGTGACCTCTAAAGTGAGCTTATGAATTTCTGAAATGGAAATCTTTGAAATATTCAGTCCAGATCACAATTTAATACCCAACATATTAAGATGAGTTTATCAGCACAAGCAGCAGCGGTATAATCATAATAACAGCTACCATCTATTGGGTTCTTAAAATAAGTCAAATAATATGTTAAACGCTTTACAGCTATTATTCATTCAACTAATTTTTGCAGCTATTTTAATACATGATGAGTCACAGAGATATATTGGTAATGCAGACCTATTTCACTATCTTTTTGGAATTTGCAGTATAATTGCAAAGGCAAATGATATTCAAATAATCATATAAACGTATATGTATATGTGTATGACATATACATATATGCATCATGTATACACACCCACATATATTACACATCATATACTATATATATAGTTACACATGTGTAGATAGATGTATTATACATACTCCTTGTGCATTTATGCATATAGGCACAAGTGTCCACATATTTACATGTATACAACATTTGCACATGTAATTATGTTTAAACCATTCAGATTTGCTGATATTTGTCTATGTGCAATCTCAAAAATAGTCATTGCATGTGGTTCAAGTTAGTAAATCTTAGTTGAGATGAAAGAAATGCTTTTCTCTTACGCCCAACATTTTGTTCATGTGGAGGGAGTTTCTAACCCCTCCACCGCTCACTCTACATATTATGCTTCATGGTGGTGGAATAACTTATTTATTTGGTGTTCATGGAAAAAAAGACCTGGCCCCATGAGATCCCTGCTCCTTTATCTCCCCTTTCTCTGTGGCCCTCAAGAAGTCAGAATTCTGTGTTGCTCTTCTAAACTGTAAGACCTACGGGATGTCTGGATCTATCCACAGCTTCCAGAGCCTGACACATTGTCTAAAAATAATAAAAGAAATATTTAATTCCTTATCTGCCTGATTTCTGTTTATCTATCCATTCACTTTAAATCAGCTGCCACAAACATTCATGGTAAGTATTAGAAGCAAACACCATGCTATCCTAGAGAAAAATAAGGAGAAGGAATGGTTTTTGATTGGCTAATCTGAAAAGTCCTTTTTAAGCAAGTATGACATTTAAGCTGAGAAGCGAAGCTTGGGTGGGAGTGAGCTATGAGTGCTGTATGTGTGAGGGGGCGGAAGGAGATGTATTCCAGGCAAAGAAGAGCCTTTGTAAAACCTCGGAGGCAGCAAAGAGCAGGAACTTTGGAGAAACTGAAAAAAAAGAAAAACGTAATTCAGCTAGGTAGTGAATAAGGTAGAGTGAAAAAGATGAAGTTGGTTGTGCAGGAAGTTATGTAGGGCTTTAGAGAGTCCAGGGTCTGGGATTTTAGCAAAAGGGCAGTAGGAAGTCATTGAATGGATTTAAGAGAGGAGAGCATATTAATTTGATTTCCTTATGTAATCTTCGAAACAATCCTTAATGAAAGGTACCATTATTATGCTCATATTTCAACTGAACAAACCAAAAATGCAGAGAGGTTAAATTTCCAATGTATTATTTCATAGCACATATAGTATTAACAGGGCCACCCTCTTAACCACTCTACCATGTGTGCAATGATGTCCATAGTCTGATCTATGAAAGTGTCACTGTATATATGCATCTACAGGCTATGACTTACAAATAATATATATGAATAATTCAGCTTATTTCAGATGTTTGTCAAACTATTTTGTGTTTGTATATTTGTAATGCAATACCTCTGTGTTTAGAGAGATAAGATTGACAATCCAGTGAATTCATTCTTCCTGTTTCTACAGTAGATTGCTGAGAGATTTGGGATAGTGTGTGTGTGTGTGTGTGTGTGTGTGTGTGAGAAATGCCTCTTTTGTGTTGTATCAAAAAGTCAGCAATTGTTCTCAAACCAAAAAACTAAAAATAGATTGGAAGAAGTACAAGAAAGGATAAGAAAGTCTCAGCACTTCATGAAAAGGATTCGGTATATTTGACAGTAAAGGATAACCAAATACTTTCTGTAAATCTAAAGGTGCCAGAATTGACTCATGACCCAAAAGTTCGTTCATCACTGACTTCATGTACAGTTTGTACACTGCTTACTAATAACATATGTAGCGAAGTCTGTTGTTCTTACTTGAGAAAACAAAGGTCTACATATCCTGTTTCTGTATCTGAAAAGGTAACGTTCTCAGTTTCTTTAAAACTTTTTTTTTAAGAAAA
Source organism: Carlito syrichta (assembly GCF_000164805.1). Classification (NCBI taxonomy): domain Eukaryota; kingdom Metazoa; phylum Chordata; class Mammalia; order Primates; family Tarsiidae; genus Carlito; species Carlito syrichta. The sequence continues at coordinate 140,653 of NW_007246490.1, forward strand.
GATACCTATCTTTTGATAGTTTTTCTATGTGTGAAATATGACATACCATCTCAGTTACAATGAACAGCAGGTGCATAGACCTTCAAAGACCTAACTTACAAGTTGTCATTTTCTTCACTCCACATGGCTTCTGTGGCATCCTGTTTAATGGTTTTGTATTTTTTTCCTGTGGAAACTCTCATACCCACACTACTTCAACTTCAATCTAGTTTAGCAATCAGGAAACATAGTGTCTGCTCAGTACGTTTTGCAAGCATTTTAAGGAAACGGTGGTAGTCATGCTTGATTGAACTGTTCTTTCTTTCACTCATAAAGGAACTACTGCTCATGCCTTCCTTCAGTCATGAATGCTTGGCTTTTTAAAAACAGTTTCTAGGACACTAAAAAAAGGAGATTTTTGTTTTGCATTCATCTCCAAAAAAAAAAAAAAAAAAGAAAAAGAAAAGAAAACAGCACTGGAAATAGCACTGGAAACACTCCCTTGTCTTTATGCTCTGAGTGAAGAGGGTTTTTACAAAGCACTTTTTTATTTTTTTAAGTAAGCAGTGTAACTTAGATTATTTTCATAACGTGCAGAATGAACTTCCAAATAAAAAGGAAAACATTGCAACAGTCATCGGATGGGTAAATGTTTTATTGAAATAGTAGACTCCAACAGGGAACAATTAAATGCAAAGAACTCTAGTCTTTCTTCCATTGTCCCTTCCACACTGTTCTTTTGAACTTACTTTTCTGCACTTGAATGAAATATAAGGGGGTCTCTTGGATCATCTCTTCTCTGTTTCAATGACAAGGGCAGTAATTTATGTGATAAACCTGTCTGGTCTGACGTAACATACAAGACTAACTTTAGAACAGTTCATTCATTATGAAGCCTTCTGTGCTCAGTCACCACCCCTCTCCTATAAATCTGCTTCAGGACTGGATGCCTGCCCTTGGAGTGGTGAGTAGCAGGGAGAGCTACATTTTTTTTCTCCCCACATGCTCACCTCTTTCCCTGTTGACTAGCTGTTGCATCATATCCCTTGAGGGTCAGATCAAGGGGAAAGGGAGATGGAGAGGAAATGTAGTCTCTGAATTGGTGGATGCAGCTGTAATGTTCTGGCTCTTTCTCTCTTGCTTCTCTCTTCTCCTTTATCTGCGTCTCACTTGCCAACCACTGCCTGAGTCTGGACCCTGCCTTCTGTTTTCAAGATGTTGGGTATACTTCTTCTCAGGCATTTGCTTTTTGACACCCCTCTTGGGCTCCTTTTTGGTGCATTAAGTTTCTTTCTTTAATAAACTACATACCTCCAGAGGCCTAACTTAAACTTCTCTCATACTTTCTACAGCTTCTTGCAAAGTTCAAGGTGCAGAGCTAGCATTTGCTTCAGGTGTATGAACTGTTATCCCATCTTCTACAGAGCTGAATCTGAAACTTGCTTTACATACTACATCTAACAAAACTAGAAATAATAGGTAAGTATATCGTTGTGTTATTGTATAGACATGAATTTTTTTTTAAGCCACTAAATCAATAAGGCTGGAGTCTTTCATTATTGCAAAAGTATATGCATGTATGCATGTGTGGGTGGTCATATTTATTTAGTACTACCACTATTTATTAATACTGGGACTATATTTATTAAATACTACCCACATACAAGCCCATTACACAAACTGTCCCTCTTAATCCTTACAGCAACTCCATGAATTAGATTCTATAATTAACCTTGTTTATAGATGAGGAAATTTAGAGGTTTAAAAGTTTAAGGAACTCGTCCAAGGTTACCTACTTGATAAATGGTAGAACTGGAACCAAAACTTAGTATCATTGTTGGATGTATAGCTTAGCTCACTGTAATTACTACATCACCCACCTCCCTATGGAACCAGAGTGTTATTAGCTTAAGTAGTGACTGGAAGTAGGCTATTAAAATGGATTCTTACATCTATAGCCAAAAGTTTATCCAGATAACAAACTTCAATGGCAACTTTCATACTTGTTTTATTGATATAAATCTTTCAGTGAGTGAGGCGTGTCCTCGGTATAGGCCTATACACGCCTATAATCTTCTTATTAAACAATATGAAACAAAAACAAGATCCAAGACTTCAAAGTATTCCATCCACTTCCTACACAACTTCTTGCATTATTATATCAATAATACAGTCAACAATGTCCCGGTCCAAATTTTTCCTGACAGTTAATAAAATTGAATGTTTATTTCGTTATGATTTCTATGAGTCTAGCTATGCATTTTAAATTCCAATTTCCAGCTGAATTCCTCATGGTATCTTGGAGCATTCAAAATAATTGTATCACTCATAACAGCTCATGAGAAGACATGGGTTCAGTCAATAATGTTACCAGGAAGTCCATCCACAAGCTACAATAGTATCAGGGAGAATTGAAAGCAAATGGATTTGCTTAATAGGCAAGATAGAATGCCAAAGACTTGAGAAAATTAAGGTTCTTGGCTATTAAGTTTTGAAATTAAGGTTCTAAGATCTACAGGTACCTCGACTACAAGGAGAAAATGGATAAAAAAAAGCCAGAACTGAGCCTGAGATCAGGCCTTGGGAATGACCATTATCTTAACCCATAGTTTCTAAGGGAGTTTAAGGAGCAAGAAAGAGAGCCAAGAAAGCATTTGACTAATGATCCCATTTCATGGAATAGTTAGATCAGCAGAAACCCATGTGGCTCTCCAATAACTCTGCTTAAGCCAATCAAAAAATTAGCACATCTAAATTATAATTTAACAGTAGATCTATGTAATACTTTAGGAAAACAAAAGCTACCTGATCAAGTAAGCCTGAAAAATGCTTCAATGTTCTCTTCTGAATCAGACATGCAAAAGATCAAATCACAACTGACTCAGAAGAAATACAAATGATTATCAGAGACTATTATGCACACCTGTATGGAAACAAACTTGATAACCTAAATGAAATGGAAGACTTTCTGACATCATACAACCTCCCAAGGTTGAAACGAGAAGACATTGAGACACTAAATAGATCAATAACAACCCAGGAAATTGACTGCGCCATTAAAAAAAAAAAAACCCAGACCAGATGGTTTTCCAGTGAAGTTCTACAAAACATATGAGTTGCTGATACCAACCCTATTGAAAGTATTCCAGGCAATTGAGAAAGATGGAATTCTCCCCAGATGCTCTCTTCTGGAGGTTTAAGGCTTACATTGACCAGATTAAAGTGTTCAGGGGAAGTCCTACAGGAAAGAAAGCTGTTTTATCTTGTTTGATTTAGCATTTTCTATATGTATTTGTTTAGGAAACCATCTTTGGGTGCAGCTTGTGTTTAGTTTACTGAAGCACACTTTAAAAACAGCTGATCCAAAGTAATTAGGGAATACCATACCCCATTGATAGCTCTCACAGCAGATTGTAGAATATTACTTCTTGCAGCAAAGCTATTGAGAATTTTCTGGTAGGCGTGAATTTAAAAAAAAAAAAAAAGATCTTTAACATGTTGCCAGCACGCAGATATTCTAGACATCTGTTCAAGGTCTGTAATTTTAAGCAGGAGATAGAGTTGACAAACTTATTTGGAAATTAGAACCTTCAATATATGGGCCTGGGTAGGTCAATCCACCTATTCATGGAAATGAAACAATGAAGTCTCTAAGGATAAGCCTAAAATACTTACTTAAAAGTTAATTCTGAGCCGGGCTCAGTGGCTCAGCCTGTAATCCCACGCCTTTGGGAGGCTGAGGTGAGTGGATTGCCTGAGCCTGCGGGTTCGAGACCCGCCCGGGCAGCGAGACCTCATCTCCACAATAAATCAAAAAATCAGCCGGGCGTGGTAGCGCATGCCTGTAATTCCGGCGACTTGGAAGGCTGAGGCGGAAGGATCGCCGGAGCCCAGCAGGTCGAGGCTGCGGTGGCCGGGAGCGGCCGCTGCACTCCAGTCTGGGCGACAGAGTGAGACTCCAACTCAAAGAAAAAAAAAAAAAGTTAATTCTGAATCCAATCTACTCACAGTCAAAAAGTTACTAAGATCATAATGTCCTATATCATAGAAAAAATATGGTGGCTCATACCTGTAATTCCAGCACTTTAGGAGGCTGAGGCAGGAAAAATACTTGAGACCAGGAGCTTGAGGTTAGCCTAGGCATCTTAGGAAGACCCCACCTCTAAAAAAAAAATTCGCCAGGTGTGGTGGCACACACCTGTAGTCTCAGCTACTTGGAAAATTGAGGCAAGAGCATCACTTGAGTTCAGAAGTTTGAGGCTGTAGTAAGCCATGATCAATTCACTATAATCCAGGCTGGGTGAAAAAAAATCCCTTCTTAAAAAAAAATATATAGACGGGCTCGGTGGTTCAGCCTGTAATCCCGCGCCTTTGGGAGGCTGAGGTGAGTGGATTGCCTGAGCCCGTGGGTTTTAGACCCGCCTGGGCAGCGAGACCTCATCTCTACAATAAATCAAAAAATCAGCCGGGCGTGGTAGAGCATGTCTGTAATTCCGGCTACTTGGAAGGCTGAGGCGGAAGGATCGCCGGAGCCCAGCAGGTCGAGGCTGTGGTGGCCGGGAGACTCCAACTTAAAAAAAAAAAAAAAAAAAAAAGGAAATGAAAAAAAAAAATGTCTGTCTAAAAAAACAAAACCTGTCTAAAAAAATCCTAGAAAATTTGTGAATAAACGGTAATTAATATCAATAGAATTACTAACAGATTATCACTGAAGTATCCTTAGGACATGTAGTCTGATAAAACAAGACTTCCAGAGAAACTCTTGAGATAATTATTTGCCAAAAAGATATCTATATAGCTGAGTGGGCTGCTCTAATAATACTCGCTAATATTTTTGAAGGCTTATTTTGTGTCAAGTACAGAGGCCTACACTTACATCGATAAACTGTCTTAACTCTCATTGCAATCCACATTTTAGAGAAGAGAAGGGAACCTGAGGCTAAGATACTCTAAGTAATTTTCTCAAATTAAAATGGATAGGAAGTAGTTGAGCCAGAATTAACCACTCTATTAAATAGCCCAGTATAGGATTTTTATGTATATGGGTTTTATAAGTTACAATACTAGCTTAGATGAGGTAGCAAAGGCCAATATAAAAGTCACATAAATTAGATAGAAATTTATTAATCTCTTAGTTCATGTGAGTGGTCTAGGACTGAATCAAGTTCTTTCTATCTGTTATGGATAGAATGTGTTCTCCAAAATCCATATGTTAAAATTCTTATGCCTGGTGTGTTGAAACAAGGTGGGCTTTTGGGAGGTGATTAGGACATAAGGGTGGAGCCCTCATGATTGGGATTAGTGACCTTATAAAAGGCCATGAAGCTCTCTGGCTTGCTTTCGAGAATGTGAGGATACCAGGCAAAATCAGCAATCTGTGACTGGGAAGAGGGTCCTCACCAGAACCCACGCTGGCATCTTGATCCTGAACTTCCAACCTCAAGAACTATGAGACATAAATTTCTGTTGTTTAAGCTGCCTAGTCCATGGTTATAGCAGTCTGACACTGTCTTTATCAACAGACAGCATACATTCCATGGTCAAATGTGGCTGCACTAGCTCTCACCATCATGTCCACCATTCCAGTTGGTGGAAAGAAGGAAGAACACAATTTGCTCCTTTATAGGCTAGACCTAGAAAGCGCTCGTTACCTTTGCCCATATTTTAGACTAGAACTTAATCAAATGGCATGTCTAACTTCAAAGGAGGCAGAAAAATGCAATCTTTATTCTGGGCATCCAAGGGCTCTGTAAATTTCAGTGTTCTACTAACAGGATAAAAAAAAGTTATCAATTTGGTGATGACTAGCAGTTTTTGTCACAGAATCATCAGCTACAGGGTAGTTAATTACAGAAATGCCTACTAAATATTTTTATTTAGCTTCAAAGTCGTTTATACTAGGTAATCCTTACTGCTAGAAGTTGAATAGCAAGGTCCATTTCCTGAAATGGCAAGAAGTTTGAGTCAATAAAAAAATACTTCTTTATAAAGATATGAGAAGTTTGGTTTTTCTGCTATCATGATGGAAGGTACAACCAACTTCTTTAAAAGTATGATAAAGTCACTGGAAATTATTGTCTGTTCCATTTAGAGTCACAAAAACCCACTTTTAGTTATCATAAACACCCACTTTTAGAGATCATGTTCTAGTTTTCAAATCCCTTCATGTCTAATTTGCATTTACTTCTTGTATTAGTGACTTTCGTTTACTTCTTACTAATGCATATTAATGCAGAGTATGATGTCTTCTTAAAATCTCTGAAGCTTGATATATTTCTTAATTTTCTTTTATTTAGTGAAACTCAGGGATTCTGATATGATCCTTTAAAGAGTTTTTCTTGCATTTGGGTGCCTACAAGAAGCAATGAACTTTCAATACAAGACTTTTCTTTTTTTATTTTTTATTATAAAGATGTGGGGTACAATTCAGGGTTAGGGATATAAACATGGATCATGCAAGTACCCTTGTTGATGAGTTATGCCCTTCCCTCCTCTAGCAGTTTCCCTCAACTGCCAATACCACCCCCCTCCCCTGACAGTTTTCCATATCAATAAAATACTTTTCAATAGGTTCTTTGGATCTACAAATTCAAAAAAAATGCAGGCTTTGGATTTCCTAGGAGATCATGTACACACAACAATACTCTTCAGCAAATGAATAGGTAATGTATTATTTCCTAAGTGGTATAAAACTTGGAATTTTTATACATAATTTTTATACATAATCCTAAGACATAATACAAAAGTGAATATATACTATTCATTTGCTGAAGAGTATTTTATATATATATATATATATATATATATACATATATATATTTGTAGTGGAAGTCTTAGCTTGAAACTTTGGTATTTTTATCTTTGGATGTCAATAAATTTGGGCACATCTGGAAGATCTATGCTAGTAGTTTTGAAAATCTTTTTGTATTAGAAGACTGCTTCATTCAAAGGAGACCTTCGAAGGAAATTAAAATAAGATAAGACAGTTGAAACTGACAATAATCTGGTACAAGTAGGGCAGCGGGGTGGGATCTCTTCCCCTCTGTAGGAGTGTGGGTAATTCCTAGTACTATAGTCTATCAACGATTCAGGCTGTTTGTCTTTCAGCTCATTCCCATGACTTGGACTTCTGCCAAAGGGTTGGACATGTAATAAAATAGAGTGTAAAAGTGAAAGCTCTAACCTAGAACTGAAAGATACTGAGAACGCAATGCAAAAGTAATATATAAAGTATATCAGAGAAAGTATCCCTGCAGAACAGAGGTAATATAATGATGGATGCTCTTGGAGCAGGAAGTGGTAAGAGTAGACTGAACAGCAGAATGAGCAGCAGGTCCATGTGTGGACCATATCTGGAACACCTATGATGCCTATCAGCAGGAAGTCCCACCACTGCCTGCAGCCTCAATAGGAGGAAAAGTCACTGCTCTTCCCTCTGTCTTATAGCTTTCAAGACCTTGTTAGCAGACAAGGAACCAGGAAGAAGAAGAAAACAGCAGATACTTCTCAGTAACTGAAAGAATGTTTCTTGAGGACATTTGAGACATACCATGGAAAGAGTTACAAATATGGGGGGGGGGCATCGGGAAAAGGACACAGGAAAGGAGGTCTAAGCCTTTTTCTTATTCTAGAAGTCATATACTAATGAATGTATCAAGCAGGGTCCCGTGAAAAAAATAGAATTCCTGTTGAGCATTTCAACAGAAAGGATTCAATATAAGAAATGATGACACTTGTGTTGGAGGACCTGAGAGCAAACATGGAACGCTGGGGTCAACCGAGGGCTACTAAGAGCAAGCAATAAAAAGGGAAGAGACAGAGGTTACCAGAGTACAGGCTTGGAGTAGAGACCTTGCAGGGCTGAGTATTAGACCTCTGATGGAACTGGAAGTGGTACTTCCTGGCTGGTGCTTGTATCTCTAAGGTAGTCAATGAGACTTTTACTGAAAGTGCCAAAATAAGTGGGCAATAAATAATCACTCCTGGAGTAAAGGTACCATTGCCAGGTAGTAAAAATAAGGAAGGAGGGGCACCTTCTGCCCTCCCTGTCCCTGCTCTAGACTCCTTCCAGTACCCCACTGGCAGAACCTGACAGGACATCAGCTGGCGAAGGTGTCTACGCAGAGGAATATGGAAGGGTGGATTTGAGGCTGAGACACAACAGACAAATAGAACAAGCACAGAAAAAAAATCTGTGTGTGACTATCAGTGTGGCTCTGTATTTTTTTCCTGCAGATTAGCGTGACAGCACCATTGGTGATATTTTTTTCTTCCCTTGATTCTGTGTTATCCAGAATTTAAAGTTGAAAAGCATAAAAAAGATAAATGTCTTGTGCAATTACCCTCAGAATAAAACTGCTATAAAATATGGCAAAACCATTATTTTTGAGAGATATTTTACAACACTCAATTTTATATATTGGTATAATAATTTTGAATAGCTCCATTGAGAATCTTAAAGATATGTTTTGCAGATAATTTTACACACATTAGAAATTATTTAATATTAGAGGCTTGACTGAGAATGCCTGTTCCTATCTCCTGTTTCCTTGGCTACAAAAATCTGGGATCTCAATCAGGTACATTTGGAGTTATTCATACTCTTTTAATTTTTTTGTTGGGGAACAAAATTTTGACTCTACCCATCACATACTGGGAAACAGTAGGATGAAAGTTTATATTGGGAAACATTAGTGAGGTATTTTAATCTCAGTAACTTCTGGTCAACTTTGATTCTCATATTTGATATTTAAAACAAATGAATTGTGCTTGCTCTAGTTCAAAACACAGGTTATTGAACTCTGAATCCAGACTGTATATATCTCAATTCTTGGGCTAGGTCTAAATTGCCCTTTAATTCTTTAGATGTTTATTGCAATGATACTGTTTCGGTCAAGGTTCAGGCAGAGGAGGAGAGTCACTACGCATTCCGGGGAAAAGGACCTATAGGAATTAGACTTTACACAGCTGTGGAAGAAACTAGACATCTGGAAGGGGGAGTTAAAGGGTCAGAAAATAAGTTAGCAAGCAGCTAATCTTAGAGATTGAGTACATCCGGTTGCTAAATTGGAACCATAAAGCAGAGTCCCTGGGAAGTTATTCTCTCTGCAGAGAACAACTTTATGGGTTCACAGTCATCAGGGCCCGTAGGCTGGAGGAAGACCTGGTAACAAAGCAGAGGAGAAAGAAGACACACTGGGATTCACTGAACACCACTCCATCTGTCCATCACCTCCTCTGACCTCAAAACAACGCTCAGAGGTTAATGTCTGCAGCATCACTTGCAATTTTTAAGCCTCTTTGCACTCTCTTCTCACCAACTCTACAGGTAAGGCTACCATGTAACTAAGGGGATTCTGGGAAATGTAGTTCTTAGTTTAACCAAGGTGCTGTCATAGTCAACCACAGCCTGTCTATACAAGAAACTGTACTAAGTAATCTGTAAAATGGGAATCCTAACAGGGTTTTTGAGATGATGAAATGATGTATGCATGCAAAGATTTAGGGTGAACACTCAAAAAGTGACCTCTTTTATTGTATATTAAACAGACAAAATGGAAAGTAGTATGATTAACTCTGCTCAAGGTGAATTAAGTCCACAATGTGTACATTGCTGTGGCTGCCATGAAAATGTGCCTCTTGCATCCCTGACTGCTGACAGTGTAACTAACCAGTGGCTCCAGCCACTGAGCTCTGGAACTCATTGCCTCACTTGTACTAGGACCATGCCTTCTTCTTTGTCCCCAGCCAATGTCTGGGTGTGGCAGTGACACTAAGACTGGTATGTTCCTGGGAGTACCAGAAGCCTTCCGAGAGCAGAGACTTTAACTCAAGACCTCCCAGATGGCCGTGCTGATCTTTTCTTAGAATTTGAAGGCCCATCTAGAATGCTTCTGCCTAAACTACTCCGTTTCCTTCCTCCCATCCTCCCTCTCATCTTCGTTCTTCACCTAAGGTCAGAACAAGCCTTTCCCAGTTCCCTCCCATTTTCTCTTCTTGGCAGTACCGCTCATAAAAGTCTTGCATGTTTAATTTGGTACAAGTATTTACTTATTGGGGCACATGGACAAAACACAACTGCAAAAGAAACATGTTAATACAGTAAGAATATGGGGCTGGGTGCAGTGGCTCACACCTATAATCCCAACACTTTGGGAGGCCAAGGTAAGAGGATTGCCTGAGCCCACAGGTTTCAGACCAGCCTGGGCAACTTGGTGAGGCCTCATCTCTACAATAAATCAAAAAATTAGCAGAGCATGGTGGCACGCATCTGCAGTTCCAGCTACTTGGAAGGCTGAGGTGGAAGGATCGCCTGAGCCCAGCAGGTCAAGGCTGCGGTGGCCGTGAGCATGCCACTGCACTCCGGCCTGGGTGACAGAGTGAGACTTAAACTAAAAAATAAAATACAGTAAGAATGTAAAGTCTAGCACCAAAAGTGAGAAAGGGAAAGTTAAAAACAAATTATTGACTTTGGAAAATTGACCTTTATAATTTGATTAGATCACCAAAGACAAACACTGCCTGAGTATTGATTCTAGATTTTTTTCTCCACATAAAATTTCAAGATAAGAGTTTCTTTATATAGAGTTTACAGTCATAGCTCAGATACCCTACCCTCCCTCACAGAAGTCAGGCTATGCCTGGAAAGTTCTGTACTTCCAAGAGGAAAATCTTGTCATTTTGAGACCACACTGTTGAAAACTCATGGACATTTTCTTATGACATGTCTCTTTTTCCTCTTGCCCACCTCCACTGTGTCTTTGGCTGGAGTGAACTTATCATTGAGAATGTATCCAGGAAAAGATATCAACCTTTTCCAAGTCTCAGGAAATTCAGTAGATACACATTTCATATCACTCCTTACAATACAGCATTGAGTGGACTGGCATTTATTCTGGAACAAAGCACAGTTGATCTAATATTTGAATAAAGCTGAATAAGGATAAACTAATATTCATTTCTTCAATTGCTTTAATCTCAATTCCTGCCTCACTTGAGATTACCAGTGATATGCTAAGTTAATACTCTATTGTACTAAAGAAAATTCTTTCACAGGAATACGAGTTAATGTTAAATGCTTTCACTGGATTTAATGTAAGAACCATGAAGAAATTTTTATATTTTTTCAAAGTCTCTTTGGATAACTTGTATTATATTAATGGCCTCTACATACAGATCTAGATGCCAAAATAATCTAGAATTAAGTACCAGAAATCCTTTTATCTAAAAATGGGTCTAAGATTTTATTCTGCGATTGTCTTGATGACCAGAAAACTCAGTGTGAAGTTTCATTCTTAAGAATGATCTTACTTCTTTACTAGTATTTTTTTCTTTTCCCTTTATAATTTCTCATCTTTCTGATTTTATTTTATTTTATTATATTTTAAAGATATGGGGTACAATTCAGGATTAGGTATACAAATGTTCATTATGCAGGTGCACTTGTTAATGAGGTGTACCTCATCCCCTGGCAGTTTCCCACCACTGCCAATCCCTTTCTTATAGTATTACAATAATTGTTCAAAGTCCACTTATGAGTGAGAACATGAGATACTCGGTTCTTTGTTTCTGTGATAGATCAATCAGTGTTATAGACTCTAAGTCCATCCAAGTTGCTGCAAAGTTCATAATTTTGTCCTTTGTTATGGCTGTGTAATATTCCATCATGTATATGTACCATATGTTTTTGATCCAGTCCTCTTTCGGTGGGCAGCACGGTTGGTTCCATGTTTTTGCTATCGTGAATAATGCTAAAATAAACATGCATATGCAGGTATCTTTTTCACAAGAGTGATTTGAGTTCCTCCGGGAATATTCCCAGTAGGAATTGTTCAATGTCCGCTTATGAGTGATAACTTGTGATATTTTGAGCTATTGATGATGGCCATCCAGATTTGAGTTAGGTGGTGTCTCAGTGTGGTTTTAATTTGCATTTCTTTGATGACTAGTGAGATTGAGCATTTTTTCATGTATCTGTTGGCTGCTCATATGTCTTATTTTGAGACGTGTCTATTCATAAATATCTTGGCATTTTCCTAACCAGAAAAGTGAAGGAACTTACAACAAAACTACAAAGCACTGCTCAAAAAAATCAAAGATGACACAAACAAATGGAAAAATATTCCATGCTCATGGATTGAAAGAATCAACATTGTTAAGATGTCCATCCTAACCAAGACAACTACTGATTTAATGCAATACCCATTAAATTACCAGTAACATTCTTCTCAGACCTGGAAACAATAATATAGGAATTCATATGGAAACATAAATGACCATGAATAACGAAAACAATCTTCAGCAAAGAAAAAAAAAAAAAAAAAAAAAACAGGAGATATCACACTCCCAGGCTTTAAACATTATTATAAAGCTACAATAATCAAAACAGCCTGGTATTGGTGCAAGAACAGGTATATAGACCAATAGAACAGGATAGAGATTCCAGAAGCAAAACCTCAATTTCTCAACCAACTCATCTTTGACAAAGCCTCCACCACCAACCACTGGGGAGAGGAGAACTTATTCAGTAAATGGTGCTGGGGAAACTGGCTGACCACATGCTGAAGATTAAAACAAGACCCTTACATATCACCATACAAAAAATCAACTCTAAATGGATCAAAGACCTAAACATAAAATCTCAAACTACAAGAACCTTAGAAAATGCAGGAGATATCCTTATGGAAACTGGAACTGCAACCAGTTCCTGATCAAAACTCCAAATGCCCATGCCATAAGAGATAAGATGATTTTATTTTTAATAATCATATTGTTCCTGAGTTTATTTTATGTATCCTTAAATATCTGGATTTTTTTTTTTTGGAGAAGAGAGGAATATGTAGGCTGTACGATTTTAAATAAATTAAACCTTTGTGTGTGTGTATACATATATGTGTGTTTGTATATATATATATGCATATATATGTGTGTGTGTATATATATGTATATATATGTGTGTATATATATATATAATATATATACATATATATAATATATATATATATATATAATTTACTCTTTCCAAGTCATAATTACAAACCACTGACAAAGTTTTAGAAATAAACTATACTGGCCAGGCTCGGTGGCTCAACCTGTTACCCCAACACTTTGGGAGGTTGAGGCAAGTGGATTGTCTGAGCCCGTGGATTGGAGACCAGCCTGGGCAAATTGGTGAGACCTCGACTCTACAATAAATCAAAAATTAGCCAGGCATGGTAGCACACATGTAGCTCCAGCTACTTGGAAAGCTGTGGCGGAAGGATCGCCAGAGCCCAGCAGGTTGATGCTGGAGTGGCCGTGAGTATGTCCCTGTACTCCAGCCTGGAAGACAGAGTGAGATTCCAACTCAAAAAAAAAGAAAAGGAAAGGAAGAAAGAATACTTAAGGGAGTTATGAATAATTTAACAGTTTTAATTCCAATGTATGAATTTATATCTCATAGCTTTTTATTTAAAAGAATGAATCTTTCCCGTTAACAGGGGTCAGGTTCTGAAGTTAGAGCATGAAACCGGCTGCAGACCTAGCTCTATAGCAGAACCTCATACAAGGCATTAGCTCTTCCCTCAGTATCTTCATTCATAAAACAAAAAAGTTGGACCAGGAAGACTTAAGGGATCTTTTCCATCTCTGGAATTGTATGATTACTTCTAAGGATCAGCTTATTTGATTTCAACAATTAAAAACCTAATTATCATAGGAGAACACATTCAAGAATGTAAGAGAAGGGGCCATGCAAGAGGAAATTTCCTGACTCATGTCTGTTTACAAAGACACGCTCAGGAAATGAACTGTAATGAAGCATTTCCTTTTAAATTAGATCTGAATGTTATAGCACATAATGAAGCTTTTGAAGTTCCAGAAACTCAAAATTCCATTCAGTGGTCTGACATCATAAAAATGGATCCTTACCCGGTCAAAAGAGTGAATTCATTATGGGCCAAAAAAAAAAACCACTAAAAATACCTACAATTTCTTAGACATTATAGTAGCTTTGTAAAATTATAACCAGTTTTAAAATGTATCTTTTGGTATATACTGTGCAAAAAAGATACTAAACTTGACAACAGTGGTGAATACTCAGTAATTCTTTATAGCTATTTGTCTCAAGCATAACTGTTAACAATTACTCTAGCAGTCAAGATAAAACAATGATAACTGAAATAATTTGGTATTAACTTCATTGTGAAATATCAGATAATGTTTGCATGCCCCAGCAGGCTGATTGAGAACAGCTCATTTACTGGTAGCATTAAGATGAACTCCAAACAAAAATATATGATATGGGGCAGATTGCATAGCATTAAAAATGTGTTTATTTAAGTTCGTCTTACATATTAATAGTTAGCTAGCAGCTCGCTGTAGGCTAAACTACACAAACAGAATATAACTTGCACACTTTAATATTAGCTACCTGAGAAACTGGACTTTGCAATCTTCAGTGCCTAAAAGAGTAGGCACACAAAAGTAAAAAGCACATAGTAACTGCTTAGTAAACATTTGTTAAATAAATAAACGTTTTTATGTTCTCTTGCTTAATCCACCCAAAAGGGATGGATTTTATTTCTCCATAACACATGGAATACATGTTAGAATGTGTGTGTGAATATGTATATGTATTTAGGTGCCACTGATATTATTACTTACATTTCTGGTGTATTGTTCAGCTGTTGGAAGTGGTTGCAATTGTTTTCTTCTGAAAAAGCAAAACGGAACTCTCTACTTATGAGAAATCCCTTGAGTCTGAGCTTACTCAGTGCTATAAGCTATATTTTATCTTGGAATGGTGGTTCTCTAAAGGATATATCTTTAAAAATCTCAAAGGAGACTATATTTTGTGTAGCTGATGAAATCAGTCACAACATAAAAACAACACTTTACTGAAGGCTTGTAAGAGATCTCAACTTTGAATCTCAAGATTTGAATAAAAGAGGCTAGAAGTAACTATCTGTCAAAAATTACTTCCATTGGTTTTCCATTTCTGTTTCCCAGAAAATAATTTGAGAGTAAACATAGGGAAAAAGTCACATTAGCAATGAACATAGAGTAGGAGTAGAAATCCTAGAAACCTCTAGAGGGGGAGCAGGTGTGAGGTTTCTTTCATGCCTTAAACATTGTAGGCCAGAAAAAAATAGGCTTATATTTTCATTAAAGCTCACATCCACAAAGCCTTCTCTAGATTAACCAAATTAAATTAGGTCCACCAACCTGAGAAATTCAATGATTGAGCAGAAGAGTGTCACTGTTAAAAAATAAGCTGGCATATAAACCAGAGGTCTCTTTTCTTTCTTTTTCTTAAGGTTCAAGATGTGGCTGCTTCACAGTTCTGGTCCCCACGGAAACAGGATGTGCTTGGTATAACTCAATGACGAAGAGAAACAACAGGCTGGTTGCTGTGGCTGCATCCCTGGGGATGGTTTCACTGTGAAATTCTCCTGACTGCTGCCCTCTTGAGTCACCTGTGGTTCCCCTGTTCATTCCACAAGTTGGGGACTTTGCAATAGGCTTGCAGGTGCATTTGAAGATGTCTCACGTTATTTTTTATTTGACATCTACCACTCTGCTTGCTTGTCTGTGCTATTAGCCGTGTTTCTTCCTTTTGCTTTTCCTGTCTTATCTATATTAAGCATTCTTTTAAAATTCTGTTTAACACATAGTTAATTTGCTCTTTTGAATGCAAAGTTTTAGTTTTCTTTGATCTTTATCAAATGAAATTTTATTCACTTCAACTAGATTTTAAAGATCCACAGGGAAAAGAACTAATTTTTTAAAGCCACCTATAAAATCAGGACAATAATGTACATTGAGTGGTGGATAAATGTCCCACTTCAGGGCTTCTGTTCTCTATAGTATGTTGCCCTTATTTTTGGCCAGCAGAGATTTGGTGATAAACACCTGGTTTCTCTGGAGGGGATTATTGTTGATTATCTTGTCTTGCTGTTTGTTCTCTTCATGGCTTACAGGTGATGCTGATTAAACTTATCCCCAAATGGGTTGGAATAGCTACTATTGACACAAATCTCACAGCTAAATCTTAGGTTGGACATCAGCACTATCACATTGAAACAGTTAACATTTCATGGCAATGTGCAAACTTGATCAAGAATTAACTTGCCTAATTCTATTTTCTTTCTTTGTTTGTGTAACATTAGAAAGGGCATTACCACAGCTGCTGAATTACATTGTGGCTCAAAGTATTGGTCTTCAAGGTCATGCAAACATATTGCAATCTCTTTGGATAAGACCAAAAATTCCCACTCCCATAAAAAATTACCAAACTACCCCCTTTTTCTCATAAAGAACCCTCTCAAAGATCATCTCTTCCTCTCAAAAGGCATACAGAAGATGTTTTCTTGTTACCTATTTTTTACAAACATTTCTGGTATGTCCTCTGCTTTCTATCTTTGAGTTGGGTTCTTAAAAATGATGAGAGTGTTTTCTAGGTATTAGTTTAGATCTTGTTGCTGAAAGAAGAGCAAGTGATGTACAATAAGCTATTTGGGAGTCTGCTATTTTTTTAAATTACAATTTTTTAGTGAGAATATTTTGAATATACTAAAACTGCATATCTTATAATCTTACAGCTTATCCCACAAGATAGAATTTGAGGTCAGAATTTGAGGTTCTTCCAGTTATTGAACTAGTACTTGTCAGTTATTTAGAAATTGCTCCTTTTCTCTACTCTAATTTATCCTTAAAATTTTTTTGATTTAATAAATTATGAGTTTTGAAAGGATTCAAACAGTGATGTCAGTTCTTCCCATAAGTGAATACATTCTTGCTCTTGTACATTTGAAGGAAGAAAAAATTCTTTAGTACTGCACATTCGGGTATATATCTCCTAGTACCATCAGTCCCTTTTAGATAAGACACTAGTGTCTTAAATAAGACTGAGGGATTAACTCCTTCAAGACACAAGAAGGCCACTTTTCACACAGAGGTTCTGACTTACTTTCCATTTCTGTCTCCCAGAAAGCATCCTGTATAATCAGATGAATTCATGTGGTAGCATTACTGAAATACAGTTAAAACATCAGTTCCTAAGCACCTAGCTCATTTTATACTTCTGAAAAATACTGACCAATTTAAAATTAAGAAGAGATTGCAACCACGTATTTGCAGCAAAAAGGGTTTGAGAAAAGAGGTGGGGAAGACCAATTGGGCTATACTATTTAAATTAGGATTCCTTCACTCCCAGACCCTACCTAGATAAAATAGCTCTTATAGCATTTGCTGTAAGAGCAAATTTCCCTACCAAGTTATCTAATATACAAAATCATGATGATAAGAGTAGAAGCATAAGTATGCATACTGATCCCCTGTATTAGTGTTGCATTGCTGCTGATCTGTGCAATATGAACCAGCACATATGATGGGTCAGAAATGTAATCTTCCCTGTGCTTTTATTTCAAAAGAGAAAAAAATGAACCTTAAAGTATATTACTTGGTTGTTGGCCAATTGCAGGTTTCACATATAAGTGATTTAAAACTAAAAAGTGAAACACAAAAAATAAAAATTGAAAAACAATTTAAAAACAGAATTAATATTCTTAAGAAATGACAATATAAAGATCAGTGAAAAATTGCTTTCATTTAAAGTGTAGACATGATTTCAAGACCTAATTTTCAAATGACTCTCTCAGAACTTTTATAGATATGAGTCAAGAATTAAAACGACCCTCATCCTGTGTTGTTAGATAATCCCACAGAGAGTATTTCTAGCCTCAGCTTTAACTCCTGTCTACTGGCTAGACCTATTTAAATTGCCTAACCTGTTTAATGAGCTCCAAAAATAAATGTATATTATAGAGAAAACTAAAGCACACCCACTAGTTACAGAGGAATGACACAGAGAGGGCATTTCTTCAGTATGTGACCTAAATAACCCAAATCAGATTTAATTCAATGTGGGAATCTGGGATTACATCGGAGCTGTTATCTGGGTCTACCAGTAACTGCAATATCATCTTTAAACAGTAGCACAATCTTGGATCGTCTCTGTGCTAAAAAATACTGAGTCATTAGCAAGAATAGAAATTAACTCATCCTTCTTTTCATTTTTATCACAAGGAGTTAAAACAAAAATTTTAAAATCAAATGCAGTTTTCAGGAAACGTTATAGATCACTTTGAATCATGAAATGGACCAGTTAGTAATCATGTATTTTTGATGGTTCTCAAAACAACAGCAAAAATACTCCCAATGATATCATTTCACTTTGCAGACTTAACACACAGGCTAAGAGGTACTTGGAAAAACATCTCATGGAAGTTTCGAATTTTACCGTTGCAGATTCATTCTTAAGCAATTCAAACAATGCTGGTGAAGAAACCCTTAGACTTGCCAAGATTCTAGTGCAATGAGTTTATCCAGGTGAATTTTGGCCGGTGATGTTAGGCGGCAAGAAATAAAAAATAACGTGAAAGATGTGCTGAAAGGGAGAGGCGGGTGGGAAACAGGGCCAGTAAGGAGCTGCCAGTGATAATTGCATAACAAAAGCATTTGCCTACGGCCAGCAGTGGCTATTCCTCCCACCCACTGTCATTCACTGAGGTTGTAGAAGGACCCTGAACCTGGTGATAAGAACAATGGGAAGGGGAAAGGAAGCTCAAGTAGATTGATAACATCTTCTTTCTTGATATTGGACATGGTTAATATCTATAGTGGGTATAAATAATGTAAGATAGCAGTTGATATCGTAAGATCGAGTGTGTCAAGATAATAGCCTAAGAGAAGAGACAGTATTCAGTTCTAAAGAGAATTGAGAACTTAATACTTTTTCTTAACTTCATGCTTTTTTTAAACTTAATACTTTCCATTTATAATGAATTTTATTTCTTGCACAAGGCATTTGAAGATTCAGTGCACAATGTCATCCTCCTAGTAATAATGAACATTATGAGGTCTTGAGTTGTTCTCAGGCATCCAAATTTAGTTAGAAGCGTTCACATATTTCTAAAAAGTAGCAAATCAAGTATTCTTTTGCATCTTTTTTCCACCACAAGATAGTCTCCATGATGTTGAAGGTGTAGTTCATACTGAAGAGTTTAATTCTTGCAAATTTATATTTACAGTGTAAGGAATAACATTTGTGATGATAATCTGACTTTCAAAGGGTGTGCTAGTTTTAAAAATAAGGTCTCTAAGAGAGGTCACACTGTTCAGGTAGAAGACATTTTGTGGAAATTAGCTCTAGAATAGCACAGTCATATTCCATTGGTTGATTTTGTTGTGATTGCCCAGAAGTAAAGGAGGGAACCCGGAAGTGAATTTGAAAGAATATGTTAGTTTGAAAACACATGAGTGTCATCTTTTTCCCTCCTTTAAAAAAAAAAAAATCTGCTGGTACAGTGGCTCACACCTATAATCCCAGCACTTTGGGAGGCCAAGGTGAGAGGATTACCTCAGCCCACACATTCGAGATCAGTCTGGTCAACTTTGCAAGACCTCATCTCTACGATAAATCAAGAAAAATTAGCTGGGCATGATGGCTCATGCCTGTAGTTCCAGCTACTTGGAAGGCTGAAGCAGAAGGATTGCCTGAACCCAATAGGTCGAGGCTGCGATGGCCCTGAGCGTGCAACTGCACTCCAGCCTGGGCAACAGAGTGAGACTCCAACTCAAAAAAATAAATAAATAACAAAAAATTAAAATTAAAAAAATCTCTTCTTAAGTCTGAAAGTAGTGGCTCACACCTGTAATCCCAGTGATTTGGGAGGCCAAGGTAGAAATATTTCTTGAGACCAGGAGTTAGAGACCAGCCTGGGCAACATAGCAAAACCCTATCTCTAATAAAGAAATATAAAACTCTTCTCTAGCCATGTATTTCTTTTTTCTCTTTGTCTTCAACTACACCTCAAATCTCTAATCACACCCTCATAGAAGTCAAGCAAAGAAGTTGGCATAGAAACACATTCTAAGTACTAGGATACTACAGAATGCACTGTAGCAATGCGTCTGACACACCTTCACTCAAAAACCTGTCTCAGAAAATTTTGACAGAGAAGAAAACTGTCTAGCTTTCACTTCACATGAAATATATTTTATTGGTTTCATGACATAGGCCCATGACTGTATGAAGAGTCATAATCATTACAAACACAACAATGACAGAAGAGAAGTGTTACAAAGCTGTAATCCAAAGTTCTGGAGTTAATTTCAGAGGCCATTAATAATGTTAAAAAGGAGCTTTTGTTAACCAAATAATTGAGTGCTCATTATCACTATTCATTTCCAGTATACTTCTTGACACTCAAACAAGCCATTTTTTCACATAGTGAATGCAGAATTTGCAATGAGAACTTTCTTTGTTTTTTTTTTTCCTTTAGTTGGAATCTTACTCTATCGCCCAGACTGGAGTGCAATGGCACACTCAGGTCACCCCAATGTCTACCTGCTGGGCTCCAGGGATCCTCCTGCCTTAGTTTTCCAAATAGCCGGAACTACAGGCATGTGCTACCACATCCAGCTAATTTTTTGTTTTATTGTAGAGACAAGAGCTCACCATTTTACTCAGGCTGGTCTCGAACTTGCAGGCTCAGGCAATCTACTCACCTCATTCCCCCAAAGTGCTAGGATTACAGGCTGAGACAGCAAGCCCAGCTAAGAACTTTCAATACTAAATTTGGTTGTATAACAAAACATCTCAAAATCAATAAATACCTTAAGTAAATGGTAAATATTCTGAAATTTATTTAAATACAAAAGAATGAAAATATCTCGGTTATGATTTTCAAATATGGTGACTTATTTTGAATCAACTTTTTAACTTCTGTTTCTCATTAACACAAAAAAGTGACAAAAACAAAAGACATTTCAAATTACAATTAAACTGCCCCATCTTGTTGCCATATAGTTTACTTTTTTTTTTTTTTAAGTTGAAGTCTTACTCCGTGGCCCAGGCTGGAGTGCAGTGGCACACTCGCGGCCACCCCAGCATTGACCTGCTGGGCTCCGGGGATCCTTCTAAGTAGCCGGAACTACAGGCCCACGCTACTATGCCCGGCTAATTTTTGATTTATTGTAGAGATGAGGTCTCACCAAGTTGACTGGACTGGCCTCCAGCCCGCAAGCTCAGGCAATCTACTGGCCTTGGCCTCCCAAAGTGCTGAGATTCAAAGGCTGAGCCACAGAGCTGGCTAGTTAACTTTTTAAATTAAGTTTTTCAGTTGTTTTAATTTGTATGAAAATTATTAACAGAGAATTTATCATTTTTGTGGACTTTATTTGGAACCTATTTTTTAAAAAACTTGTAAAAAAATTGTGGCTTATGAGAGACAATTAGAAATTTGAACCTCACTAAATATTAGCTAATATTAAGATATTTTATTATTTTTTTAGGTAGGAAAATGGCACAATATTTTTTTAAAGAATGTGTGGATTGTTTATTACATTTTATCACTGTTTTAATCATCAAACATTTGTTGACCTTCTGCTGTATCTAGAGCTCAGTGATCCAGATGAAGTGTTTGAAATTGAGCCATTCCTAGGTGGTAGTTACTCCACCTTTGTTTGAAGTTCATGCCCAACCCATCTGATTGCTTTAAATGTGAATTCATTCTTGAGAACTTGCTACTGAATTCCAAGCATTTTCAAATGTTAAAATACTCTTTATAAAGTCAATGGAGTATGTGTTAACTGTTCTGAAGTTACTCACTTGGCATATGTTATGCCAACTTTAATATCATCGTCAGAGAATCTTTAGGAAATGCAACATTTGGCTTATGTCATTTTAAATACATAAATGTAGGCTATATTAAAGTTTAGATGGATAGATATATAAAAATAATTTTTAAAAAATCATATAGTATGACAACAACTTTGAAGAAAAGCAACAGACCTTTGGACCTTGCCCTCTTTCCACCCCAAATACCAAATTATCTGTCAATATCCTCGAGCATAAGGCCATTAGGAACACACTTGTAACTGAACAAGTGGAGCGCATTACTCATTTGAGGAAATACACCATGGAGTGCAAAGGAGTGTCTCAGTTATAGAATGTTAACAGGGACTCATAATAGGATTTGGGCTTTGATTGGGTGGTTTGGGGGAAGTTTCCTACTCTGAATTGAATGCTATCTAAAAGTGGATATGATGTATGATTGGGTATCTCAATAAATCTTATCTGTAGGGAGGGTGGACTAAAGCTATGCTAAAGACGCAATTAGTAAGAAGCAGCCCTCACTTGTATTAGATGGTGGTGGTGGGGTAGGTTTAGTATTTTGTGACTTGGACAATGTGCATGTTTATACATGATTATAAAGTGGTCTTCAATTTGTCTTGACCCATCATGATTCCGTGAATTTTCTTTTAATGTTCAACAGGAGAACACCAACATCAGTCTGTGAGTGTCTGGCCAGCCTGCAGCAGTCCCAAGGCTGAGCTGGTAGTACCAGGCTGGTTCCTAGAGTTGCTTTTGTCTTTTCCACATCTCTCCCGAGAGGCTATCACATTCAAATTTTTAGGAGTTTCTTCTGACATTTACCTCCAGATTCCTAAATATTAGTTTTTCCTTGTTTTTAAATGTTTAATTTATTTTTTAAATATTTGACTTCCTCCTATAGAAACTAGATATTTTTCTCTCTCATACTCAGTTTACTATATACGTTCTCCACATCCTTGCCTCCTGCACACATCCTGGAATACTCTTCTACCACAGTTTTTTATTTTAAAGTAATTATAAATATTTTTTGTTATTGATTGTTTAAATATTATTTATAGTGGAGTTATAAACATATACTCATTCCTGTATACACTGTATACACTATAAATATTTACTCTTTCCTTTAGAATTTAATCTTATTTTGGTTTTAATCATTGCCTTTTATTTCAGTTGCTCAGTTACCAACAATTCTTTCCCCAAATTCTCTACTAGAATTGCAAAATTTCTCTTAAAATGGTTACACCACAAGATAATTTCTTCAGTTCCATTTATTTCACTTGCAGACTGACTTCTAAGCCACTTAGATGATTCACAGTCTGGAATGGGGGCTCTCTAGGGCCACCGCATTGCTGTCACCCTGGGACTTCTCTGTAGGCATTTGATTTAGCTCTTTCTTTTGCTGGATTTTCTATTTGCTGACTCCAGTGTCTTCTTTTTTCTTGTGTTACTCTGTTGCTGTGGTAGAGTACATCACTGAGTAGCTTCCGAAGAAAGGGTACATGAGAAATATTTTGATATGTGCATACCCGAAAATGTCCTTTTTCTCCTTGCACACTTGGATGATACTTTGGTGAAAAGAGAATTCTGAATTTGAAGGAGAAATATTATTTCCAATTCCAGAGAAAGATTCTGGAATATTCTGATTTCAGAATATTGAAATCACAACTCTGTTACCCTCTAGGCCTTAGTGTTGTTGTGGAGATGTCAATGCCTTCTGATTTAAGTGTGACCTTTTTTCTCCTCTTCAGAGGCTATTAGGATATTTGTCCTTGGTGTTCTGAATTTCCGTGATGCTGTGACCAGTTACGATTATTTTTTGCATGTAGTTTTCTAGGCCTTTTCTGCCTAGAATATCATGTCCTTTAACTTTGTGAAACACACTTTTTTTTATATATATAATTACTTTCCTTCTCTTTCTAGAACTCATATTAGTTGGACAACCTGGAGGTAACATTGAACATTTCTTAACTTCCTTTCTCCCCTGCCCCTTTGTATATCTTTTTGCACGACCTTTTGGGAGATTTCCTTAACTATTTATACCTTCCTATGTATCAGTTTTAAAAATGTCTGCTATATTTAAATTACTTTGAGTCCCTTCTTATTGTCTGAATGAGAAAATTTTTCCTATCTTTTGGGTGCGTTATTTTCTCTTATCCTTGGCCCTGAGAATGCTAATTATAGATTTATTTGATATTTTCTTCTCTTCCCTGTGTTTTCTGGGTTTTTTTTTCCCAAGCCCTTTATTTGCATTTGTTTGTTTTAGTCTCAACTTTTATATTAGAGTCTTTTTCAAATGCCCAAACTTCTTGGTTGTTATTACACTCAGAAGGGAGGCATAAGAAGCCTTATTTGGGAGCTTTATAAGCCTAGGAGCTTCATTGCCAAGTGATCTGGCAGGGGCAGGGCAGGCTTTTGGGAGGTGGCAGTGGGGGGAGGGACACTGAAAGGTTCAGTAGGTTTTTCTCCTGAAGTGAGTTCAGTTACTCTCCAGAGGAAACTTCCAATCTCCTGTCAGTGAGGAGACTCCCAGCCCAGGTTCTTGGAGTTGAGAAGAATAGAGTGGCAGCTTATCATTTTGTTAAATGCAGAATTTCACTTAACCCTTGTGGTCAGCATGGTACCTCCTTCCTGTTCTCTGCTCAGCCCAAATTTCCTGCCTGCAGTCACTACTTTCTGATATAGAAAATCTCTAGCTTCCGAAGGGTGGGAGAGAGACAATTACCTGGCAATTTGGGGCAGAAGAGAGAATTCTAAGAATCTACCTGCTACTCACACAGAATTTCAACACAAATTTCTGTTTACAACCCAAAGTTAACTTTCACTTTCAGAGGTCCTAGATGTCTCTAATTCCCGGAACCTTCTGAGATTCTGTGGCAAGAACTGGCCTATTTTCTGCCACATAGGTACTTAGATTTCAACTCTTTGTTTGATTAAATTATTACCACTTGTCCATCTGCTGTTTGTCTTCTGAGAGTTTGCTGACATCTTTTGTCTGTCATCTTATTACCCATTCTTTTTGTCCTTTGGGGTTTATATATTTTCTCCTTTTTAAAGTCACCTTTACCAGAAGTTTTAGCTTTGATCTTTACCATTTGTAGTCTGAAAATATTTTCAAATTGATAAACACATTGACAGTCTGATAGACAATTTGTATTTTTTCCAGTGCAATAACTTACTGGGAAAAACAAAACCAAAACAAAATGAAACAACTTCTTTTCCTTCTCCTTCCGCTCATCATTCAATCACTGAGGTTGTCTTAAACAAATAAAAGATGAACAGACATTCAAGAAAAGTTTTCAAATGGGGTAAAATTACTCTAGTCTGTTGGCACCAACATTTCTGATGTAGGCAATTACAGAAACTCAAAGAAAACAAAATCAGATAATAGAACTAATAACACTGACTCACAGTACCTCAAACATACATAACTCTTTTGCTTACATTTGACCTAACCACCACTACTCACCACAGATCCCTGAAAAATAGCACATGTTATGACACTTCAAAACTTTGTCTTCATCTTCTGTTTAGTATCGATAGGTTGTCCAATCCATTGCAGTTTTATTTCTATTTATTGGTTATAAGTTAGTGATTATCCTACTTACTCAAATTTTATCTTTAACCCACTTTCATACTTGTAATGTTAAGAAGTGTTGCTTTTGACCACATAACAGTGTGAATTCAAGACTGTGTACTAGTGTCCATGGAAGCCCAGAATTCTCAGTAAGAAAGTAAAAGGATCCAAAATAACTAGTAGCAAGAAGGGAGATGTTAAAATCATCTAGATTAATTTCTGCAGTTGACTTCTGTGGGTGTCTTGATGGTAAATGTTTGTATTTTCTGTGGTTAGTGACATCAATTAATGGAAAACAAGAGGTGGGAGCATGTGGACTCTTGCTGTAACAAGTAAATGCAGCGTGGCTTGTGGTAGGTCTCACTGTGCAAATATTACATGTTCTTAAGAAGCCAGACAGAGAACATGTTTAGACCTGAAGATAGCACATTTTTTTTCTGCCTGAGAAAGAATTTTCCCACATATCTAGAAGGAAATAAATGTAGATTGGTCCAGTGATCTGGCATTATTTCATTATCATTTTTTCAATACTTAAAATGTATATGGTGTAAATTCTCCATTGATCTCTTCTGCTTCCAAGGATTTATTCACTTATTAGTTATTGATGACATTCAGTTTTGGCAGTATTATTCAGACTTTTCTTCTAAACTTTAAACATATACTACAGAATTGCCCTGAGTTATCTGAAACACAACAAACCCCAAATTAATCAAATTATCTACCCATCAAGCTTAATGTTCCTTTTTTGTTGTTGTTGTTGTTTTGTTTGTTTGTTTGACTGTTTTGAGTTGAAGTCTCACTCTGTCGCCTAGGCTGGAGTGCAGTGGCATGTTCACGGCCACCCCAGCGTTGACCTGCTGGGCTTAGACGACCCTTCCGCCTCAGCTTTCCAAGTAACTGGAACTACAGGTGCATACTACCACACCCGGCTAATTTTTATTTATTGTAGAGACGAGGTCATGCCAAGTTGCTGAGCTGGTCTCGAACCTGCAGGCTCATGCAATCCACTTGCGTTGGCCTCCCAAAGTGCTAGGGTTATAGACTGAGCCACCGTGCCCAACCAAGCCTAATGTTCTTACTGTCCATGCAGTCACCTAAACTAAATATTTTAGTCATATTCTACCACCAAGCACAGTTCTTGGGCCAGTGGCTGATAAATATTTCTCAAGTAAATGGATGGGTTTTCAATGCTTTTTACTTCTCTCTCTATATCTGATGGTTTAGTAAGATCTGTCCACTCTACTTTAAATTTCCTCTTAAGGCATCCCTTTCCTTCTCTTGCTGGCACTGTTGTGTTTTACTATAGATCCTCCAATCTCCTAATTCTTTTTCTTTCTTTTTTTCTTTTTAATAGATGGGGCCTGCCTCTGTTACCCAAGCTGGAGTACAGTGGCAAGTGGCATAATCATAGCTCATTATAACCTTGAACTTCTGGGCCCAATCGATCCTTTCACCTTAGTCTCCCAAGTGGCTGGGACTACAGGCTCATGCCACAAAATCCAGCTAATTTTAAAAAATGTTTTATTTTGTAGAAATGGGATCTTGCTAGGTTGCCCAGATTGGTCTCAAACTCCTAACCCCAAGCGATCCTCCTGCCTTGGTCTCCCATAGTGCTAGAATTATAGGCTCAAGCCATGGTGCCTGGCCAAGCTTCCTAAATTTTACGTCTCTGCCATCTAAGCCATCTGCATCCCTGTAACACAGATTTGTTTATATTGTAACTCAATTCAAAAATGTTTAATTTCTCTCTTTTGTTTGCAAACCAAAATTCTAACGTCTTCTCCTAACTCTCCACAGTGACTGAGCTCTCCTCTTGCAAATTCACCTAACTCATTAACTGAAATTTCTCTTAAAGCCATACTTTTTAATTTTTGATCCCACGTGTAATTTCATGCCTTCATGTCTTTGATCATATAATTTTCTTTGCTGGAATGTTTCCTCCCTCCATTCTCTAATTCAAACTCCGCCAAGCCTCCAGTCAGAATTATTTTTTTTTTACTCCTCAAAGCTTTCATGATACATTTTCTTCATGCTTCTGCTCTAGCTCTTGACAAAGTCTAAGCTATATTTTTATAATCTGTTCATGCATCTCTCTCTCTCTCTCTCTGAAGTCCTAAAAGTCTCTATTCCTCAGTACTCAGAGAGTGCCTGGCCCATAGTTAAGGCTATAAAAAATTTTAAAAATTGGCATAGAATTAAAGTCATATGTACATTATTATTGAGAATTACACATATATTTAAGGAATTAGAGAATAAAACAAAATAGAATGAGAAAGTCTTCAGTATCGAGAAGAGACTGAAAAATATTTAAACAATGTGATCCCTGAGGTGATTAGGGCTCATATTTTAAAAAAGGTCTTCTTTTCAGTGACCCTTTCACCTTAACCTCCCAAGTGGCTGGGACCACAGGCTCATGCCACAAGGATCCCTGATTCCACTCTGTTGCTTTTTACTTCCTTTGCATTCTTCAGACCAAAAGCAGGTTGAGTAGTCTTCAGGCCTGTGGCATTCATTCTTTATTCACGGGGTTTGCTTTCCCATCTCATTTTCCAGGTGCCATGAATATAGCTCTAAGAACCCAGTGCTTGAGATGAGATAATGAGTGACCTGTGGGAGCGAAGCAATCTGGCTCCCTTTTGGAAAGCTTCCATTTCATTCCAGTATCTCTGAGGGAACATGAGGCTCTGGAATGTACTCACTGCCCTCTCTCTCTCTGGTGCAAGTTCTCCTTTCCTAGAGCAGGGGGGTTGAAGAGGAGGAAGCAGGCTGTTCTGGTTTCCTTCACACCCTCCAAGCACCTCATAGCAATAGCCCCACATGTGATATACGGATGGGTGGGCAGCTGTGGGGAGGGTTTGCTGATTCTGTATTTTCATTATACATGGTAAAGGCTCCCTGCTAGTTCAGAGACAGCCATTCTTCGGGTTTGCTTGCTTTTAGTGAAGAAGCATCTTATCCAATTAGAGGCACATTATTAGAGAGTAAAGGTGCCCAGTTCCTTTCTCAGTCTCTGCAGACTTACCACATAAGAAGTTGCTAATTATACTTACCTAACCAGTGGTAATAGGCTTTGCTCCAGCAGGGGAATCTTATTTCTTTTAACTCTTTATTATTAAAAAATTATACATATTTGCTAATTAGAGTGAATTGTAAAGACCCCATAGATAACCATATCCAGCTTCAACAATTATTAACTTTATAGCCAATCTTATTTCATCTATTCCCACCCTTACACTCCTTACACGTTTGCTTCTTATTTAGAAGCAAATTATACATCACATTGTTGCATGTACACGTATTTTTAGGTATATAGTAATCTTATTAGCAAGATTGATCAAACAGTTTACCTTTGATTAATGAAATTCTTATCCTACCTGGAATTCATATTTTGTTGCCTCAAAACTTGAAAGTATTTGGGGCTTCCACGGTATATTGAATTTGTAAAACTAACATGGAGAGTTGGATTTTGTGAGCTAGCTCTATCCCCGTAATAATCTATTCGGCACACAATGGCACTCAGGGTGCAGAAACGCCCCTCTTTTGGTCACCTAGTAACATTTCACTAGTCAACAACAACCTGAATAAACTATTATGTTGTAGGAAAGTGCTTGGCTAGCCGACTTGGATTATCTCCTAGATCTTAGGAGAAATAAACATTGCCAAGTTTGAATCTGAGAAACCAGTAGGCTTTGCTGGCAGGAAAGAAGTATACCACTTTGGGAGCATAAAATGGATACAGAAGACATGGGCTCAGGTAAACTCAGTCAAATCTTGAAGCAGATTTGGAGACAAAACCAGATGCTGAAACAGGCGCTTCTGGGTGACAATACTTGTGAGGGGGTTGGTGGGGCCACTTGGATGGCCACAGTGGTCTTTCTGGGTCAGGAGCTCAGTGGGGCCCTTCACCACCTGCTAGAGCATGCCGCAGGCACCCTGCACTCCACTTGCCAGCAGCTCTCTGTGCTGCTTGACAAGGAGAATGGATGTATCTGGAGACAAGGTAAGTTTTGTTTGAGTTTCTACTTTCTCTAAGAGATATTTATTAGGGCAATCTCTGAGAGGGGCGAGGAGTACAAAAACAAGGCTAAGGTAGAATCTCTGTCCACAAGGGACAAAAGATATAATAGAGGAAATAAGTTAAGACAAATGTGACCAGGTACACTGGCTCATGACGGTAATCCTAGCACTGTGGGAGGCCAGAGTGGGGGGGGAGGGGGGAGTTACTTGAGGTCAGGAGTTTGAGATCAGCCTAGGCAGCACAGAGAGACTTTGTCTCTACAAAAAATTTTTGTATAATTAGCCGAGTGTGTTGGTATGTGCCTATATACAGTTCCAGCTACTTGGAAGGCTAAGGCAGAAGGATCATCTGAGCCCAGGAAGCCGAGGCTGTGATAAGCTGAGATCGTACCATGCATTCCAGCTTGGATGACAGAGTGAGATCCTGAAAAAAAAAAAAGTCACAATAATGCAAGGGACATTGAGACCAGTCCCATTAGAAATACATTAATGATGTGTTTTAGGCTTCAGAAGCAGGCAAAATCCATCTTTAGAGTGGGAAGTTGAGAATTTTGCTAGAACAAGTGTGGTGCTTAAACTGAAATTTAAAAAATGAATTGGATTTATGCAGCAAGAAATTGGTAGCCTTGAGTATTACTAGCACAATCCAAGATTTAGAGACAGGAAAATAGTCCTAGATTGGAGCAAAGCATGGAGTATATCAGAATATAATACTCTATCTCTAGAGTCATTTGAGCTTGGTCTTATGACTTGCAAAATCACTAGGAAGACTAGAGTGGGCTGAGATAGAGAATTGAATTCCTCACACACTGGCGCTGGGAGAGGTTCTTGGGAACAGGCTCAGCTATGGATGCTGAAAATGCAGTAAGGCAGGAAGAATGTGGTATCTGATAAATATGATCTTAGGCAACAATAGTTAACCTCAGATAAGAATGTAGATGGGATCATAAAATCTGAATCTAAATAATACAATGTCAGGACAACTGGGCAGTTCTCGCCAATCAGGAATCCAGGGTAGATAATGTTAAGAAATTCAGTCTAGAGGGTAAATAATGGGCATGAGAAAGATCTGGCCAAAACATCAGAACCCAGAAGCCATCAGCTGGAGCTCATAACCAGGCCTCCAGTCTTTAGAAACAACTGGACATGGCCCTAGACAACGTTATCAAGACAAATATCTATGTAGGGAGTCAAGGACTCAGCTACAGAACAGGAGTTGAAAATAAAGACTGAGCCGGGCTCGGTGGCTCAGCCTGTAATCCCGCGCCTTTGGGAGGCTGAGGTGAGTGGATTACCTGAGCCCGCGTGTTCGAGACCCGCCTGGGCAGCAAGACCTCATCTCTACAATAAATCAAAAAATCAGCGGGGCATGGTAGCGCATGCCTGTAATTCCGGCTACTCGGAAGGCTGAGGCGGAAGGATCGCCAGAACCCAGCAGGTCGAGGCCGCGGTGGCCAGGAGCGGCCACTGCACTCCAGTCTGGGTGACAGAGTGAGACTCCACCTCAAAAACAAAAAAAAAGAAAAAGAAAAAGAAAATAAAGACTGGGTCTCAGATATCATGCAAAAAATATGTTATCAGAACCGGAGCCCAAAGACAATCCCAGACTAGTGAAAGAATGATTTGGTGAGGATTTCAAAAACAAGGAAAATGGGCCTTCCATCACATATTCCTTAGTTCAGAATTGAATCCCAGAGTCTGGAGAGGGGCTAAGCCTGCAAGAAGTCATCAGGCAACCCCAGCTGTGAGGAGAAGAGAAATGAAAAAATTGGAGAATGGTAAGAAATTAGATGGAGTGACAGATAAAATCAGATCAGATCCTGATGAGGGCTTACTCCAAGGTGAAGGGACTTGACTTGATTTAGTACTTTTTGAGTAACTACTGCAGGTTCCAGTCAGAGAATTAGAATGATCAGAGTTATTCTTCAAAAGACTGATTTGAAAATGTCCAGTGATGATTACACCACATTCAATTATTTATTATGCAAAGAGTTTTCTTACATGCACATTTATGTTTTCTCTTTAATATCAATGTCAACCTGTAAGACTTTCTTTTGACTTTCTTCAAAAACAATTTCACAATCTTCTTTGTGAAAGCATTTTTCTTCCAAAATTAATGAGTAAATAAATAAATAAATAAAAAGAAAATTTCCGATGATCACAAGATCAGCAGGGGGAATAGTATAAACATAATCCAATTCTTATAGCAGCAAACTACCTCTCAAAATATGTCACCTACATCAGCAGAAATAATGTAGCTGCTACCCAATGTTTCTGCTACCCAAACCTCACCTGAGGTGTTCAACCTTAGGCCCAGAATTTTAAAATGGATAATTGGGATTGCATGAGCCAGCAGGTTCGAGACCCGCCTGGGCAACTTGGCGAGACCTCGTCTCTACAATAAATCAAAAATGAGCCGGGCGTGGTAGCGCACGCCTGTAATTCCAGCTAC